>NC_142947.1:46905805-46920805 GCF_046866305.1 Octopus bimaculoides | reverse complement strand
TTTTTCCGTCTAAATGATTTTGAAGACTGCGGAATAAATGATGATCAGATGGAGCAATGTCCGCCGAATATGGTGGGTGGGGCATCGTTTCCCATTCAAACTGCTCCAGCTTTTGGAATGTCATCCTCGCTGTGTGTGGCCGAGCATTATCCTCATGGAAGAACACCTTTCGTCTTGAAATCAAAGATGATCGTTTTTCTTCTAGCGCACGTGTCGATGACTGGTTGAATGACCAAATCCAAGCTTCTCTGCTAGTTCCTCAACAGTTACGATGGGATTCTTTTCCACCAGGTTTTGCAGGATGTCCTCATCGAGCTCTACAGATCATCCAGGACGAGGTTCATCTTCCAGGCTGTAGTTTCCGGCTCGGAATATCTGGAACCACCGTTGACACTGGCTTTCACTTATTGTCCGATCCCCATATACTGCATTGAAATTGCTGACACTTTCAGTTGTGTTGTTTCCTTTATTGAACTCATAAAGCAAGATATGCTGAATATGCTCCTTTGTCACTTTCATTATAGCTTTGAAAAAATAACTGTTAAAATAGAACTGCACTCTTCAAAACTTGCACTAAGAATAAGGACAAGGTAAAATTACTACCTGTTTTAATAGCAAGTTGATACAGGAAGTTTATCCGTCCCCCTCTGACTTTTAGTTCATGCAAATGAAAAAACCGCTATATTTATGGGATGACCCAATATATCTATCTATCTATATATATATATATATATATATATATATATATATATATATATATATATATATATATATATATATATATACTGTTATGACTATATATGTCTGTGTACATCAAATATTGCCTATATTGTGTAGTAGATATTAAGATATGTAGATGATATATAATATTATGTAGATTATTTGGTAAAGTTTCGTGATGTGTTCCACACACGGAAATGACACACAGACATTTCCAGTAACATCTTAAAACTAAATCGTCTTCTTATCTCCATTACCAATCTCCGTTTTGGTTGTCTCTTGTTGTTGGATTTGGAAGCAACATCTTTCGTAATATGACGTGACGTGCCAGTGTCTAGATCAAATAAAGTCGCAGATAAATTCTATATTGGCAGAATGTTTCCGTTTACCAAATCTGACACGACACTGAATTATTTAGACAAGGGAGCGTCGCCCGCCTCGTCTCCATCTTCCTATTTACTTTAGCTCAAATTTCATGGGATTTAGAATTCTGTAAACTTTTGTCGCTAAAGAACCGTATGTCTTGTTTTGTTTTTTCGAAAGGTGTAAAGGTGAGATGGCCTAGCGGATACGATATTACACTTACCAATCCACAGATTTTAGGTTCAAATCTTCTTTTGGCTTTTCGTTATTGATACTGTTGTTATTTATTCTTAGGCCCTTAGTCTGACCTTATTTCGGTGTATTGTTTTTTTACCAAAAATAACAAATACTTCCGTTTCTTTCTTTCTTTAAAAAAATTTTTTTTTACGATAATAGACTTTATTTCAGGAAGATTTGTTTGCTATTTCTAACAGATGAAGACACCACTTTGGGGCTCGCTCCCTTGTTGACTTCAGGGATTTAGAATTAAAATTTTCGGGCAGATCATTGTATTCTACACGGATATGAAATATGTATATACGTACATCTATGAGCATACATTTATGCAATTTGTACATATACATACAAGCGCAGGCGTGGTTATGTGGATAGGCGAAGGAGTGGATGTTTACTAAGAAGTTTGATTCCCAACCACATGGTCCCGGGTTCAGTTCCACTGCGTGGCGCCATAGGCAAGTGTCGTCTACAATAGCATCTGAGAGTGGATTTGGTAGATGGAAACTGGAAGAAGCCCGTCCTATATACATACATACATACGTACGTAATACATACATATATGAGTGTGCGTGTATGTGTATGTTTTTTGTGTATGTTTGTCCCTTACCACCGTTTGACAACTGGTGTTGGTGAGCTTACAACCCCGAAACTTAACGGTTCGACAGACGGGACCGAAAGCGTAAGTAGCAGGCTTATAAAAGGACTGAGGTCAGTTGATTCAACTAAAAATTCCTCAAAGCGGTGCTCCAGCATGGCCACAGTCTAATAACTAAAACAAATAAGCGATAAAAGATAAACGACATATAAGGATATAATTTATGTGTGTGTGCGCGTGTGTATATATGTACACTGCATTATATATATATATATATATATATATATATATATATATATATTCGCATTTTCAGCAAGCATCTCGTAGTGTAAGAGAGGCGAGAAGAGAAGAAGATGAGGGAGAAGAGGATGAAGAATACGAAGAAGAAGCTGAAGCGATGTGGGGTTCAAGAGAAGATGCTGAGATGTTTCTTAGTATCTTTGACCTCAACAGAGATGGTAAACTGAGCAGAGACGAACTGTGGGGATTCTTCGAGGCATTATCCTACACCGACAAAGAAATTAACCAATTATTGGAGAAATTCGCTTCCATTGACACAAATTCAGACTCCTTCTTCTCGGTTGATGGTGAGTTTATCATACACAATAACATCCTTGCTGAATTGCTTTATTGCTTAATAGCTACATTGTAATGTTGCCTCGTTTTGTAAAATTGCTACATTGTCTAATAATTGCTATGTTGCATACTGTGAAGGCGCGTGACTTAGTGGTTAGGGTGTTGCATTCAAAATCGCAAGGTCGTGAGTTCGATTCCCGGACCGATCGACGCGTTGTGTTCTTGAGTAAAACACTTCATCCTGCATTATTCCAGCCCACTGAGTTGTAAATGGGTCACACTGTGACGGAATTGTCTTCCGATCAGCGGTAAGTGTTGATCCGCTAACGTTGCCAGCTGAGTGGCATCATTCGAAATCTAAAAAAAAAAAAAAAAAAAAAGATGCAAAGCGCATTGTGACCAGCGATATGCAACAACACCCGATAGTCTTGTCGATCATGTGGTCATGTGATATTGTATCCTGGCCATAATGTATATTTACTTAATTGTATAACAGCAACATTGCGTAATAACATGTTTAATTGTTCACACTGCTTACTAATAACTACACATTATAATAGCTACATTTTATTATAGCTGTTAAAAATAGCTAGATTGTTATTGTTACATTGTACAATAACTAGGTTGTATAATAGCCACATTGCTTAAAAGCTAAACAATCCATATAATAGCTACATTGCATAATTGTAAAAATTGTATAATAGTTCGGAACACCATCGGCACAGTGGATAATAGGTCTAGTGAACAATAGGCCTAGTTTACAATAAATAGGATAGACAATAAGCCAAAAGACGTTGTGCTGTAGGCATAGTGTACAATAGGTACAGAGCACAACCATTACGATGTATAAACCAGAAAACAATAAGTTCAGAGTACAATAGGAAATAGTATAATAGGTTAAAGAGTAAATGTGCCTATTATCAAATGTGCCTATTATCAAATGTGCCTATTGTACAGTGTACGCTAGAGTCAATAAATGATAAACAATGAATAATTGGTGGTGTACAATAGGCCCAGTTTATAATGGGTAGTGTATAACAATAGGACAAATGTAACTATTGCACTTTGGGCAACATAATCGGTTTACAATAAACACAGAGTACAATAAGGTCTTGAGGAGACGAGCTACGATGTACAATAGGATCTAGTTTCAAGCAGGGACTGTTTACAATAAGTCAATAGACACAATGGAAAATAAAACTCCACCTAGAGTATGATGAAAATAGATAATTAGATCTTGATTAAATTACCAATTATTCTGTGTAATTGTCAACTAATTGTCGCTTTGTTTTTTGTATTTTTTTTAGAGCTAATGATTGCAATGCAACTATCTCTGCTGTAAGGTTCACAGAAATGACCAATTTATGGAATTGGTATCGAATAGGTTGTCGAACTTAAGAAGAGAAACTATATAATATCTATATGATATCTAATATGATATCTATAAGATGTCTATATTTGTTCAATGTTTTCAATATATCTTATGTAGAAATTCAATAAAAGTAATATCAAAACTGTAATATTTTTTCACTTCGTTATTCTTATCTTTATACGTATCGGAGTGTTCATGTGAATGATTGTGTACATGCATGTATGTATGTATATGTGTATGTTTATGTATCTCTGTGTGTGTGTGTGTATGTGTGTGTGTGTGTGTGTGTGTGTGTGTGTGTGTGTGTGTGTGTGTGTGTGTGTGTGTGTGTGTGTGTGTGTCACGTGTGCGTACACAGACACACGCACATCGACGTGCATTTTACGTTCATGCATACTTTTTGTATACAGATGTCAAATCTTTATGGTTTGCTCTTCAGTTTTGCTCCGGAACATTTGACATAATAATCGTGTTTAATCACTCTATCGATCACGTTGGGTTCGATATCAGTTGATGTTCGAATGATGTGAAATCTATATTTTAAATTACACTTTACAGCTTTAACATTATAACATACACACACGCACGCACACCCGTACACACACACACACGCACGCACATGTATATATGTATACGTATATATATATATATATATATATATATATATATGTATGTATATATATATATATATATATATATATATATATATATATATATATATATATATATTTATATATATATATATATATATATATATATATATATATATATATATATATATATATATATATATATATATATATATATATATATATATAAATATATATATATATATATATATATATATATATATATATATATATAGGCGTATGTGTGTGTAAGTATATGTATGTGTGTGCGTGTATGTGTGTGTGTACATGATGTAATATGCATCTATGTATATATATATATATATATATATATATATATATATATATATATATATATATATATATATATATATATATATATTTAATTGTATGTATTTCTTCTATCTTCATGAATAAAAATTCTTCGGATAGAATAAATGGGTTAATAGAAACCAATGTAGCAAAGAACACAAAATAACTGTGTTGTAGTTCCTGTTTTTAAGGCAGGAACTCCTTGAAATTTTGGGTATTTGAGTATATTTAAAAAATTTATACATACATATATATATATATATATATATATATATATATATATATATATATATATATATATATATATATATATATATATATATATATACATATATATACACATACACATATATAGATATGTGCATATATATAATATATATATATATATATATATATATATATATGATGCAATATGTATGTATGTATATATATGTATATGTATGTGTGTGTTTGTATGTGTTTTTATATTTCTTATTTTATTTCGTTATTTGCTTCTTTTATTTCTTAATGGTTTTAACTCTTTTTTTTGTCTCCATTCCCTCTCTCTGTATTCATAAACCGTTATTCAATATTAATTTCACGTCATTCCCTATATCTCTTCTCAAAACATATTTCAAAGAACCAAAATGGTAAAAATGTCAGCCATTGGCCCAAATCCATCCGGAGTCACACATTTTGTACTTTCAGCTTCCGTGAGAAATATATTGAAAATGACGAACCACCAGTTTATACATTCGCTGTGTAGCAGACTGTTATTAACAGCTGTCATTTATGTCTTTAAGCAGAGAACTGTCTAAATCCTAAGAACACGTGAAGTGTGTGAGAAGATAAATGTGTGTCTCCTAGCCTCTTCTTCCCCTACATATACTCAGTGTCTACTACTTGAGTCTCGTCGATGGTTGGCGATGATAGTTTAATAAAAATCTGACAGCAACCACCAATTACACACAGCTTATCTTTGGAATTACACTCTCGCTGCTTTATTTCATTAACGAAGTTGTTTGATAACAGTGATACAGTGATACTGTGGTACAGTGATACTAGACACGATGCAAAAGTTGATAACGGAAAAGGAAAATATATGGTGTAAAAAATAAGCTACAAAAAGCAACAGCTTTATTACTTGTTTATAATTTTTTTCTGAGGAGATACAAATGTAGAATGACACCAGCGGTAAAAATTTGTTTCAAAGAAATATTTTACAAAGAGACTTGGGGGTTGAAAATACAGGGCCTCGCGCGGTGGGTCGTCAGACAAGCTGTTTCGACCTGGTTCAGTTTCCTCGGTTGTCATTGTTCTGAGCTAAACTAAAAGTGCTGTTCCGATACAGAAACCGGTAAAGAAAGCATTTACTGATTTGTGCGAAAGCTGACCAGGCTAGAACTAATTCATAAATACATTTGAAATATCATCCAATTAAAATACCAGTGTGTATAACCTTTACAACATATGTCTACAAACAGGCAACGTCACTAACTGTAATATTAATGATTCAGAGAATCTCAAAGAGATTTTTGCTTATTAGAAGGTAGGTGTCTTTACTAGGGCTTCCCTTAAAACATTCCTGAATCGCCAGGCGCAATGTTTCGATCGGATTTGATCCCCTCAGTGACGAATCATCCTGATGCCTTGAGCTAGGCTAAAAGTACTTGCTTCGATATAAAAATCGGTAAACGAAACATTTATTGATTTCCGCATAAGCTAGCCAGGCTAGAGTTAAACTAATATACGCACTTGAAACGGTTTTAGATTAATATACCAGTGTGTATAAAAGCGAAGCTCGGTGGTTTTAACACACAAATCTCTTTGAATAGTTTCTCTGAAACAAAATCTCAGAGTAAGTGCCATTCACCGTTTGTATACACACTATGTATATTATACACATTGGTATCTTAATCTAAGGCTGTTTCAAGTCCATAAATTAATATAGAAACAAATTTATTGAGCAACAGGATAATATCGAACGATCAAAACTGGAAGGGCAATTTATTTTCAAGGATCCGCCAACCATAAATAAGATCTGCCGAGTCAGAAGGGCCACAAAATAATTTAACAACAAAATTATTCAACTGTTCTTCAGCTCTGTTTCTTCCTTCCTTCTTCCTTTTTCTTTCTTTCTTTCTTTCTTTCTTGCTTCCTTCCATTTTTTCGTCTTTCTTTCTTTCTCGTTTCGTCTTTTTTTCTAGATTTAGGTTATTATTTCATATGAGATTTGGTATATATCTTGCTTACCACATTTACACAAACGTTTAAACAGATTAGATAAACAAACATAGATAAATAAATAAGTAAAATAGAGCTTGAAGGCCAAGGACACTTCTTGTTCGATGATACCCTCATATATATATATATATATATATATATATATATATACGAGGCAGGGCTGAAAAATTCCTGGCTTTAACTAAAAGAAAATACAGGAGAATCAGTTAATTTAAATTTTATTCAACATATTTCCCTCTCAGATTCACACATTAATTGCAGCGGTCTTTCAGGTTTTCTAAGCCCCGTAAAGGAATTCGGAATGTTGGGCCTCCATCCAAGCCTTTCGCGATACCCTTAAAGCCATGGATTTCTCACCGCCCCCCCTCGTATATGTATAAACATTATCTGTCGCACATAGTGCATGTGTTCTGTTTATACGCTCATTTGCCGGGGGACAGAGTCAAGAGAAAGCTCTCTACACAACGCCGAGGGTTAAAGAACACCGATTTTTGCCGACCAGGCGAAACAACTCGCCTGAAATCACCGAGAATGGTAGATATCGGTATTTCGCCGTCAATACTATATACTCGGATCATCTTGAAACGAAGTGAAATGCTGGTCTGCGATTGAAATATACATAAATACATGAATTTTAAATGTTATACATGCATATTGAATGCTTAAACTGACAGGTTAGAGTATGAGTGTCCACAAAGGTTTTAGCAAATCTGCCACAAGCTTCTCCCCCAAAATACCATGGGACCGAAGCAGGAAAACCATGTTTGGTACCAAGAAAAGTCATCAAACTTGCCTCTTACTAAACAAATTTGCCTGAGGCATCAAGATCGGTGGAGCACTCTCTGGTAAGACAGCCGGAGCACTTTTCTTTCTTCAGAATTACCTGCGGCACCCCCTATTATGGGGAGAATTTTCCATCCCCTCATCTACATCCGATTCTGATAATACTCATGATACAGCTGCAACAACTAAAATAATATTGAATGCCGAACATGCCTCACACTCACCAAATTTGGCTGAAATAAGAAAACTGGGAATCGGGTTTCTGGTGACCAAGCTGGAGCAATTTTTTCCTTCGCTTCCATTCCACCACTCGATCCAGCTCTGGTAACACCCATTACAGAACTGCAAGAACTTGGTCTCGCAATCACTAAATTTTCCCGAAATAACAAAAACTGGGTGGGGACACACTTTGGTAGGGATGCCGTAGAGAATTTCCCCTTTAATTCCACACCATTTATAAATATAAAACTAGCTCTGATAACGCCCATGCTGTAACTGTAATAAATAATATCATATAATATACAGAATGATTTCATGTCTTCGATACCATTAATCGATTCCAACATACAGTTACCACAATTTCAGAAAGACCAGCTGCTATTCGATGCTACACTTTAAAAGACCAGATATGTTTCCTATTAATTACCAAAGTCAGTCTTTTATAAGAAGATGTCTGGGAATTTATGGAAGCTAAATAAACCAAAAGCATCGAATGGCATAAAAAGGAGAAATAAATATAAGTATGTATCGTATGTCATTAATATAGAATTAATATATGTTGGTCTGTATTTGTAATATAGTAGCTATGGTTGAGACAATCCAAGACTGGTTGGTCATAATGGAGATTCTGAGAGGAATGCGGAATCGTTTATAGTCTTCCTTAGAGATTTCGTGATTTGAATTGGTCAGCCATCTTCCGTTAGAGTATAATATACTCTTTGATCGACGCAGCATATTTATGTTTGTGCGTGCATATATATACATAAACACATACAAACACACATATGAATATATATATATATATATATATATATATATATATATATATATATATATATATATATATATATATGTACACACAAACATACATGTCAACATGTAGATTAGATAAATAAAAAATATATATACAAGAGTATATACATTTTTTATGAATATAGGTACATATATTTATGCACTCACACGTATGCTTTGATCGCACGATATATATATATATATATATATATATATATATATATTTCTAGAATGTATTTCTCTCTCTCTTTGTGTAGATATATATATATATATATATATATATATACACACACATACATATTTAGCTCAATACATACACACATGCACATTACAATTATATCTACATACATCATATGTATGCATCGTTGTGTGTTTACACGAGGTTTTAAGGATAAACCTTGCCAATATCCTCGTTACTATGATAATTCTCGGATTTTAGTGATCCAAGATGTTTTAGTAGCTTAGCTATTCGCTTTAGATAACGCTGCGGTTACATACGCACCTAAACAACGCCAACGCATATATATATATATACACACATAAACAACGTGTCAGGATATATACATTTATCACAAGCATATCTAAGCGGGTTATTTAATCAGATGGGACATTTCTAGAAATCTTTGTTTATGTAAACGCAAACGAACAAACCGATGCATAACGAACGTGTGTGTATGTGCATGTATTTTACACACACACACACACACACACACATACACACACACACACACACACACATACAGGGTGTTCTAAAATTAAGACAACCAATTTTTTAAAATTCTTCCAAAACAAAATATTGTTATATTTCGGGTCTAGGCGTTGCAATGCAATGGTAAAGGAAACACAATTATGACACAACCACATTTATTCGATATGACCACCTCTGTTTCGAATCACTGCCTTAAGTCTAGGTGCGAATATTTCACACACGGCACGCAACTGTTCTTGCGGAATCGAAGCCCATTCCTGGCGCAGTTTTGCCTTCAGAAAGTCGAGCGAAGCATGAGGAGTGCTCAAGAGCCTCGTCTCCAAAATGGACCAAACAGAAAAATCCAACGGGTTGAGATCGGGGTTTCTTGAGGACCATACATCCTTGCCTATGAACGACGGAATGTTTTTCTGAATCCAGTGTTGTGTCTGTTTGGAGTTCTTGGATGGTGCCGAATTCTGTTGAAGGCTCCAAGGTGCGCTTTGAAAGTGCTCATTCGCCCATGGAAGCAGCTCAGATTCCAGAATGTCGCTAATGTATCGCCGGGACTTAATTCTAACATCCGAGGGCACAAAAACGAGAGGAGAACTTCCAGTGGTTGTCACAGCCACCCAAACCATAACTGACTGTGGATTATTTTGATGTCGATTTATGAGTCTACTCTCGACAGGGCCAGATACAATCCAAAGTCGGTCATTCTGGTGGTTAATTGTCAAATTTGATGTCAAATTTCTTTTCATCAATGAACACCAGGTTAGGTAGCGTATCTTCAGCAATCTGTTGCCACTCATTTCAAATACTTTCACTTTAAAAATGAAACTTCTTCACTATTTCAGTATCAAAACTGAAACACAAGGACAAAACAAAACACAAAAGTAGGGAAAAAATAAAATAGAATGAAAAGAATGATAATGATAAATAAAAAGGTGGAATGACGTCTACTCGAACCCCAAACTCCAGTTAACGTCATTGAACGTTTTTAGAAAAAAAATTTAACACGTGTTATTTTATTTTTGTCTCTTTCTCTTTCTCGTGCGTGAAGTGCTGTCTGGCCAGTGTCAATACGAAATTTTATTTTCATTTCTATTAAAACAATACATATTTACTGTTCTATTACGAGTTAATAATTATCGCAGCAGTTGCAAGGTAAAATATAAAATTCTTTGTCTCTTTGTAATAATTATTGTGGAATTTACCGTTAAATTAGCAGTTCCATACATGTGATATTTCGTTCATTTGCTTATATTTCGTTAATTTACACTGCATACAAAAATACGGACATACTATATACATACAACTGCTTACAAAAATAGAGATTAATGTATTGGGTTGTCCGGAAAGTTCGTGCCGATTTATAGTAGCTTACCTTTCGACTTACTTGCCATGAAACCACCTCAATTCTGGGAAGTTGTTATTTTCAAGTTAAAGGAGAGATGGAGACGCATTGTGTAACAAAATGGTTCATATTTGGTTGATTAAAAATGTAATGGCAAGTATTTATTGATCTTTTTTCATTTAAAAATCGGCACGAACTTTCCGGACAACCCAATATATTTCTTCAATGTTCATAATTTTTTGTTTACAATATTGAAAAAATATGCCACCAAAGAAAAGACGTGTTTTTCTCCAGAAACACGTATAAAGCGAGGACGATTGCTGAAAACCGAAGGCGTGTGTCTCAACAGGGAAAGGAGATGAGACTTTCTCAGGGTCAGCAGATGCATGCTGCAGCACGTCAAATGGAGTCTCAAGAGAGAAGGGAGATGAGATTTTCCCAAGATCAGCTAAGGCATGCTGCAATACTTAATGCTGAGTCATTAGAACAACGTTTAGCACGCTATATTAAACAGATGTCCAATACAATATAGCTCTCAGAAATAGACCACAGGCAAATTCGCTCTTCACAACACCAGGAGCTGCTTTCAGATATGATCCATCCCAGCCTTATAAAAACGATAATTCTGTACAAATTGGTGTGCTACACTCAAATTGTCGTTTCTGCAAAGCTTTCAAATTTCCAAATGAAACTAGTGGCATGTGCTGCTCAGGCGGTAAGGTAAGATTGCCAGCACTACCAGTTCCTCCTCAACCTCGTTCGACAGTTCACTTCCCCGTCACCGTTTCCCATTATGGCCCATTACACCTCCATATCCCCATTACATATCCCCATTACACCTCCATTCATTTGACTGTTAACCATACGAGGGGTCGTGTTACATGCAGCGCTGACCGCCTCAAAGGCGAGTATATCCACTGAGAGCTTTTCGGTGGGTTCAAAAATTACACACCCGACCCCAGTTTTCCACGCTAGGTTAGGGCATGGAATCCTCCAAACGGATGTATTACATGTCGATTAGTCGAATTAGACCATCATTTACTCTACAAATGTTTTGTCGTCAATGCTGCACTTTCCCGTATCACCTGTTTCAACATAACTGTAATATATATATATAAACAAACTATACCATTTTAATCCCGAGCAACGCCGGGTATCTCTGCTAGTATATATATATATATATATATATATATATATATATATATATATGTATATATATATATATATATGTATATAGTAGGAGAGTAGCATAAGAAATAGAAAGTCGTTAGTACAGTATTATATATTTGAAAAGTAAATACAAATTGCTTTTCTGATAATTTTTGCACTTTAATAATTGGATGTTCATATATATATATATATATATATATATTTATGTATATATGTATGTATGTATGTGTATGTATATATGTACATATATATATATATATATATATATATATATATATATATATATATATATATATACCATATATACATACATTATATTACATATATGTATATATATATACACATACAAATAATATACACATATACATCTACACACACATATATATTCACACACTTCCTTATACTAATTATAAAAATGTCTTTATTTATAATTGTTTTTTGTGTTCCATTGTTTGCAATAATAGTATTAATCATTATACTCACAATAGAAGTATTGTTTGTGTAGCTATAAGCAACATTGTCACCTGAATCACACACACACATCTATATCTTCTTCGATATTACAGTACATACATACACATATATGTATATATATCTATATCTATATATATATGTGTGTGTGTGTGTGTGTGTGTGTGTGTGCAAACGTACACACTCACATAGTAAGGTTGCTAATGGGCCTTTGAATTAATTTGCAAGGTGTCTTGTGATTCTACAGCTGTCTTCTTGATTTTTTGATTTTTGGTTTGTTGCTAGATTTTCAATGTCCTCAGTCTTTCACTTGCAAATTGTCTGTCATTGTGCGCCTGATGATTGTATATCGAGGTTTGTTTGGTAAATTCCTCTCTTACAAAATGTTTCGTCTTTGTTTTTATTTTTAAATTCAATATTATTATGGAATTTTCTAATCAGCAATAATTTCATTGTCTCTTATAAGATTTTATTTATATAAAGAATGGGAAGTTCCTTAGAGAATAACATTTCAACAATTCTATGTAGATTAGATGGGAAGGAACACTGGAATTGGTAATGTGAAGATTTTTTTTTTTTTGAGAGTTGTGTGATGCTGTGTTTGGTAAATAATTACATCGTGGCATCTTGATATACAAGAGATCGAGAATTCAGGAACTATCTTCGAACAAGCCACAAATATTCACATTACCTTCAAATATGTCATGAGGGTTTGCAGGTTTACAGAATTCTCATGCATTGCTAAGGGCAATTAGTGTATCACTTTTAGTTCCATGTATATCACTTTTAGTTCTGTCTTTGCGCATAATGCGTATATATATATAAATATGTATGTGTGTGTGTATGTGTGTGTTTGTGCGTGCATGCGTGTGTGTATGTGGGTGTTTGTGCGCGTGTGTGTGTGTATGTGTGTGTGCGTGCGTGTGTGTGTGTGTGTGTGTGTGTGTATTAAAAAACAAAAAGGAGAAAATACTTTGGGAAAATTTTCATGGATAAAACTAAGAACGTATTTACATTTTTATCGACATATGTTACCGGTTTCAAACACTTTAAAACCACAGGTTAATCATGCTAGAATAAAATGCAAAATAAATTGAAATATATTAAAATAGTCTTTCATGATATCAGTTCTGGAAGTCTTTATGTTTTTCTTACCAAAATTACGTCGTCCTGGTGTTTATTTTCCTGATTGTTGCTGGGTCGTGGTAGCAGTAGCAGCAGAACTAATTAACTTATCAATGTTCGAACTTGGCTCATTTATCGCTTTAAACGCCCTGACGGTCAGACTCGTCAGCGATTTTGCTATAATTAATCTGGAATCTTGCTGGTTAATCATTAGATTATGGTACGAGATTATGGTACGAGAAATTTTTAGCAGGTGCTACTTTACGCCCTTAGAGTTTTTGTGTAAATTTTTATTATGATAAATGAGAGGGTTTTAATTAGGGAATTGTTTATCCACAAGGACTAAAAATACGTCCCGTTTCATCAAATATGGAAATATTTACCAAATATCCGCATCCTGATGACACAAATGCATTCGTAGTTTCTTTCCTCAGTCAAGTTCCAGAAGTCACGACCATTTCGGGCAGTTACACTTGACGCTTACACATAAGTGTATACACCTTGTAGAAGTCGTTTGAAGCCCGTTTGCACAGCATCTTTTCTGCGAGGTACCAGTGCACAATGGGTCGAAGCGATCGTAGTGAATAAAGAGTCTCGTGAATTGGATTTTTCTTTCTCTCATTTATATATATATATATATATATATATATATGTGTGTGTGTGTGTGTGTGTGTGTGTGTGTGTGTGTGTGTGTGTGTGTGTGTGTGAAGAGAAAGGGAGAGAGAGAAGGGGGAGAGAGAGGGAATGATACAAAGGCACAACACATATGATGCAATATAAAATAAAGAATAGAAAGAAGACTGAAGATCAGTAATCTAACCGAGAAGAGTTTATTGACCGAATATCAACAGAATGGTGTCACGTGACAGATTTTCATATTATTGAAAATATTGAATATGAATTTTAGTGAAGACACATTCACACGTACACATATTTACACATACATACACACACCTACTTATACGCACGCTGACACATGCAAACATACATATACATACATACACACACGCACACACATATATATATATATATATATGCAAATCTGCATGTATGTATACACATGTATATACACACACACACACACACACGCACATATATATATATATATATATATATATATATATATATATATATATATATATATATATATATATATATATATGTTCATGCGTACAATTGATCTCAGTTTCAGATATTTGTATGATACATACGCATGCTCTTAAACACACACACGCACGCACACATTCACGCACACATATATATACGCACGCGCACACACACACATACACCACGCACACATATACTCACACATACGTACGTACATACATAAATAAATACATGTATGTATGTATAGCAGCGTTACATAAA
>NC_142947.1:46888305-46900805 GCF_046866305.1 Octopus bimaculoides | reverse complement strand
TGATTGCCGAAACATCAATAGCATTTTGTCTTACATATTATATTTAAGATGAATTAATCAAAATGACATGACTGTGCATCTACATGTATCTTATGGGTGATAGATTATATTTTATTCATGCATGTAGTAATACTTCCACATGTTGCATAAACGACGAACAAATTTTCACTGGAAGATGGTTTGTGTTGACAACAAAGTTGTGTGCCACAAGGAGGATGTGATTTCTTATGTTTCAAGCTAAGACTTTGAGAAAAGGAACGAAGAGAGTTTATTTAATCTCGCTCTTTATTGTGATGCAAGCGGAAAACTGATTTCTTTCGAGTAAACGAAATAAATCTGAAGAGCAGCCACAAAGTTTCTTCGCTTATATATGAATTTCAATCTTCTCACCTGTAGAGTGTCATCTGTCCCATTGGTATATTGTACGGATTATAGTTGTCGTGGTGATGTTCTTTCTTTCCATGAACTTGCAAACATTCTTCAGTGATAGCATGTTCATACGCATCGTCATCCATGCCATAGTATTTACCTGTGAAAATTGGGTGACAAACGAATAAATACATAAATAACCACAAACAATTAATTAAAGCAGACGATGCCTTGTCGTCTGGCATTAAAGCAGGCGATACCTGGTCGTCCAACATTTTTAGCAGACGATACGTGGTCGGTTAACATCAAAGCAGACGATACCTGATCGGTCAACATTTAAACAGACATCTTACGTATCAACTTTAAAACTTTTCATTAATCAAAACAAAATTAACAACCAACAAATCAAGGATTAACTATTTTGTTAACTAAATACATCAGTAGACTTCCGGTTGACTTTTCAAATAGACAAATACCTCCTTGTTACAGAGACAGGTCACTGATATTTTCTCAGCTTCAAGAAAAGTCATTCTTTATTGTGGTTTCTTGGAACCTAATATAAACTACACTATTTTTATATCTGCATTGTGTGTTTTTTTTAATATTTATTCAGCTGTTAAATCATTTAACAGTTTTATTTGTCCGCTTGTGTCTGCAGTGAGTAGTAAAACCGTTTTATTTGTATTTTTAAAAATAAAACACAGCAGAGTCCGAGGAGAGCGGTGGAGAATGCGTCGGTAAAAATTATACAATGAATATCACGAGTTTGGAAAAATTCGTATGGAGAAAGGAAAAAGGAATGTGACGTTTAGAGACTAACGTTTTTTCTGAGAGAAGAGTTTTGTTGATATATTTAATCCGTATCTAATGCAAATAATTCAGTTCTGTCTCTGAATTAAAACATTTAATTTTATGTACCTCAATGTAATTAATTTCCATTAATTTCCATGAGGAAATAGGCAGAAAATCGCTTAGAAATGTCAGAGGAAAATGTCTGGGAAATAAGGGTTGAGTGAACAGTTTAGTGCACGGTTTGAGGTGAGATGGATTGAATAAGAGTAGAGGAGCTAACAGATTACTGACAAGGCATTTTATCAGATGCTATGACTATTCCACCAATCCAGGAACCTTAATCAATAATGAGAAATTGTTAAAAAACAAAACATTTTATTTTACTTACTCGTCTGATCAAAACGTATGCTTTGGTCATCCATTCTCTGTTGTATACACTTTTTGTCTTGTGGTAAAATAATTCTCGTTTCTGCTGGGTAAAACCAATAGGTAGCAAATACAATATCGATGGAATGGTTGAAGTCTGGGTGGTTTGGAGGTAAATTAGACGGAACCAAAGAACCAGTTGATATAAGTCTCATCAGACCTTTCGTATCATGTGGACCAATATGGCGCCGATTTCGTTTTAAAGAAAACAATTTTTTCAAATTTTCTACAATTTTACTTTCTGAGTATTTCTCATTTTGCTTCTTTGAACGAATTTCTCTGGTGATTCTTCGTTTTTCTCGCAGTGTGCTTTCTTGTTGGGAAACATTTTGTTCATTCGTAGATGTTTTAATGTCTTTTACTTGTTTAGCGATTGCTCTTTTACGCCTCATAATTATATTAGACAGTTCTTGTAACGTTTGTTCGCCACTAATGTTGTTTTCAGCTGTTGAAGGACGGATATTTTTCTGCGAGCGCTTCCATGCGCCATCTGGTGTAATGTCAGATTGGGTGCTTCTTTTCGGTTGTCTTTCAATTCGTTTTTGCCGCATTCTGCCGTAATTGTATCGATCTGTATCACTGTATTGGTTTCTATAATTTCTGTAACGATTTTTGTTCGAATTTTGTCGCAGTTCACCTTGACGGATTCCAGTATCGTCTTGACCATTTTGAGAGTTTTGCTGGTATGGATATAAAGAATAATCTTGTGAGTCCTGAGAATAGTCCCTCGAAGAATCCAACCCCGTATAGCCAGCACCAGCACCAGCACCACCACCACCACCACCACCACCACCAGCACCAGCACCACCACCTCCACCACCACCATCATCACCACCACCACCACCATCAGCAGTGTCGTAAAAGTCACCAAATTGTGAAGAATCGACATTAGCACGGTCGCCATTGCCACCATTAGCATCGTTGATAATTCTTCGATTATTGGTAGGCCTAGAATTGCTACTCATTCTGGTATCGATCCCGCGACCCAAGAAATAACCTCGGTCTCCTCCCAGGGCCCGAGCTGCATCAATGTTTTTATTGTTGTTATAATATCTACTTCCTTTTTGCTGCGATGACTTCCGTTGGTTATCGACATTACCCTTTTTCGGGGCAGACCCACTCTCACCGCTCTTACCGTATTGTTTCCTGGCCGATTCTTTACTGATTGGTCCATATTCATTGATGATTCTCTGCTGCAAGAGTCAAATAGATTAAAATTGGTGAGTCATGCAGAATCCGCCAAATATAACAGAAATTTGTTAAATAATAGAGCAAATCTCTCATATATTCTATCATTTTTATTATCATTTTATCAATTATTCTTTTACTTGTTTCAGCCAATGGATTGTGCTGCAGCACCACCTTCAAAGGTTTTAGTTGAACGAGTCAATCCAAGTATACACACTCACACATATTTTGGCTGAATGGACAGACCGGGTGTACGTAGCTATGTGTGAATATACCACCATGTTGTCACACTTAAACCTTTGTTATCCCACCAACTATTCTGTTGCCCCACATCTTTTCTATGTTAATATTTTAATTAGTCATCCCTAAATTAAACTGTATTAAGTTTCCTTACACATTTTCATCTCCCCTAAACGTCAAGTGCGAGATAACGATCTTGGATCGATTCGAACGTAGAACTGCGAAGTTTGCACAATGCAGTATTAACGCTGTGCCTACCAAACTAACCTACCTTTTCGGCCACTTTCATCTGATCTTCTTCACCAAAGTTCACAGGAACAGTGAGTGAAAGATAATAGAGATAGTCGTCCAGATACTCTGGGGAGTTGCTGATGAACTTCACAACCTCCTCTGTCGTGTTAACCCACGCTTTGTGCTCGTCTTTGTTTCGTTCTTCTGTTAACCAAAGATAAACAAACGAAAGTACATCAAAGTAAGTAAACCTGTTGTTTATCCAAATGGTACTGACAGTGACTTCGAAGTTTCGGCCAGCTAAGTCATCACAGTCCGACGTTAGCTTAGCTGGCCCAATCTTCGAAGTCACTGTCAATACAAAATAAAAAGTTATTTGAAGGCAGTGATATAGAAGAGGAGAGTTTAAAATATAATTTAAGTATGGTGAGGTTAAAGGCAGAGAGAGAGAGAGAGAGAGAGAGAGAGAGAGAGAATGTGTGTTTGTCTGAGAGAGAGGAGGCAGAGAGAGATGGAGAGAGAGAGATGATGATGGTGGTGGTAGTGGTGGTGGTGGTGAGTAAATAAGTGAAGAGTATGCTTTTTTTTAACTGAGCTAATTTTTTTTAATATCACCTATCACTTAACGCATGCGCATAAGTGCTATCCGTGAAATATTCACGCTTATTTACGAGGCAGGTATATGCAATTTAACTAAAGGTTGCATCTTATGTACGCGATATTTTTTTCTTTGTTTCTTTATGGGAAAAATGGAAAAATAAGACTGAATATTTATTTTATGAGCGCTGTGTATTAAATCTATAAAATTGTGCATAAAGTATATGTAAAGTGTCTATATAAAACGCTTTAACTGGTCATCGTATTCCAATTTCTTTCAGTTATCAGTGAGTAGATGAGCGACTATCTTTCCATACAGACACAATACATGAGGATATGCTTTCAGGTTTTTTTGGATAAAGTTTTCAGAAATAACCCACTGGGTTTACCATTAATTCCATGAAATATTCATGGATCCCGCTAGTATTTATATATAGACTTTACTATTTCATACGATAAATTTTTATAATTTGCTGATTTTTAAATATTTTATGTATTTGTTAAGAGAAAATAAGGAGTTTTCCATGCCCTTTAAAGGTCCCCCGAGACGGAGGAGACGAATAGAGAGGGTTCTTTCTACATCACGTGATATCTGAATGTCATAGAATGGTTTATCACTCACGCGCGCCCGGACGTGTGTGTAGCTAACTAGTTAAGTGGATAGATGGGTATAGACATCTATCTTTTACATGTTTCAGGCATTCGGTTGCGGGCATGCTAGGGCATTACCTGAAAGAATTTTAGTCGACAGAATCGATCCCTGTACTTATTTAAATTTTTTTAAAAACCCTGGTACTTATCTATCGGTCCCATTTGCTAAGTTACAGGAGCATAAACAAACCAAAAACTCAATTATGAGTCAACATCTTCCGATAGCAGAAACAGCTGTAAGGTGATGGAGTTCATAACATAACCGTTTTTACCTTCGTCATCTCAATTTCTTATACATAAACATGCGTGTGTATGTGTGCCTGTGTATACATACATACATACATGCATACATACATACATACATACATACATATATATATATATATATAAATGCTTTCTGATCCCTTAATTATGTTTATAAATATATATATATATATATATATATATATATATATATGTATATATATTCACTCATACATACATATATATATATATATATATATATATATATATATACATATCTATATACACACATACACACCCACAATCAAGCAGAGTATAATTGTAGCGATTATTATTATTATTATTATTATTATTATTATTATTATTATTATTATTATCTTTATCATCATTATTATTATTATTATTATTATTATTATTATTAATAATAATAATAATAATAATAGTATTGTTGTTGTTTCTTTCATTGTTGTGACCAACAATGTTGCTCTTGTTGTTTCTGTTGTCAGTGTTATTGTGAATGACGTCATGGACAAAAACATTGACTGTCAACCGTTGCTATGGTGTAAACACGTAACCATAGCAACAACTGCAGCCACTGATCTAGAAACACTACAAATTGCTGTTGGAGTCTTTTTTTTTATGTAATATTGTACAATGCTGGTGGAGGCGGCGGCGGAGGGGGAGGAAGAGGCTGTGGTGATGGGGAGGGGGTAATGGTTGTGATGATAAACGTGGTGGGACGCGCGAATTGTAGTTGTGATGACGGTGGTGGTGGTGGTGGTGGTGGTGGTGGTGGTGTTGAAGGTAGCAGTGAACGTGGTAACGATGGTGTTGGTGATGGCGGTAGTGGTGATGATTATAGTTGTGGCGATAGCGGCGCCGGTGATGCGGGTGATGCTGGGGGGATGGTGGGGGTAGTGGTGTTGCTGCTGCTGGTAGTGGCTTTGGCAGAAGTATTGTGGTAGTGGTGATTGCAGTGGTGGTGGTCATGGTGGTGATGGAAGTGTATGCGAAGGTGGAGGCGAAGTAGAAAGTGAGATTGTGATCGGTGGGGATGGTGGTGGTGGGGATGGTGGTGGTGGTGGTGGTGGTTCTCATACCTTTCGAGGTTTCTCTTTGCAATCACGAAGTTACTGTTTCGATTCCACCTGATGGCATTTTGGAGCAAGGATCATCTACCATCTCCTCGGATTAACCCGAGTATTGTGGCTGAAACTTTGGACTCGGAAACTGTGTGGAATCCTTCCGGATGGGTTCTACCTTTAACTAATAGGGTCATTTTAGTCTGTCGCTATGTCACTCTGTTCCTGTTCGGGACTTATTTTAAAGGTACACGTCTCTGAGGAATACTCAGCTACCTTCACATTAATCCTGCTTATTAAGCATTTGTCCTCGTCGGAACCGACAGATTTCCACTAAACCACGGCATTTAAAGGGAAGGAGTGACGGCGTTTAAGGGTTGGGGCAGGGAGGGGTTTAAGAGCGAGCAGTGATCGTGTTTAGGAGGGGGGAACTGATGATCGGTAGGAGGGGGAACTGATGATCGGTAGGAGGGGGAACTGATGATCGGTAGGAGGGGGGATAAAGGTGTTTAAGAAGGGGTATCGATGGTGTTTAGTGGTGGGGTGGGCATTGGTGGTATTTAGGAGAGAGTCGTGATGTGTTTAGGACGGGCTTTTGACTGGACTGAATGGAGATAATGGACGAGGTAAAGTGTTTAAAGGAAAGAAGTGTTTAGGGTGAAACTGGGATTAAAAGTGAGTGGTGACGATGTTTAGGTAAAGTTGGTGTTTAGTGGGGGTGGGGTAATGATATTATTTAATGGGGTAATAATCGACGTAGTTTTGGGAGAGGAATGGTGTTTAAAAAGGAGAACTGGTATTTAAGTGAGGTAAAGATGGCATTTAAGAGTTGGGAATGGAAGAATTTTAGAGAGGTTAATGAAGATTTTTCATAGGGGTTTAACTGTGGGGGCAACGATGCTGTTTGAGAGATCATAATAATAATGTTTAAGTTATAGTAATGACATAATGCTTAGAGGCAGTGACGGGAGCGGTAAGGGCCGAGCCCGAAGCTGACCTACCTGAGTAATAGAGTGTCTTTCCCGGGGCCTTGATATGTTGACTCGTGGCGTACAACTTGGCATAACCTTTCGTTTTGAATCGCATTCGACAGAAATCTGCTCGGCTCTTTTTGTGAACGTTAGTTCCTGAAACAATAGATAGACTTATTTGATAAGCTTTAGCATATATAAATAAACAAATAAGTATATGGATATATATATATATATATATATATATATATATATATATATATATATATATATATATATATATATATATATATCCAAGCATACAACGGTTTAGATCCATATCAATTAACGATACTGGAAATTCCTCATGAGTATATGTACTAGTGCTTATTGTTGGTTCTTCTCTGATCATTAGTACCTTACCATTCTGAAATTGGCATTGGTCGCTATAGATGTTTCCATCTTTTCGATATAGGAAAAAATATTTAACATATATATATATATATATATATATATATATATATATATATATATATATAACATATATATGTACACACACACGCGGACACATACACCTGCATACAAGCATACATATATATACACACAAATCTGTATTGGTTTGTCTGATCTGCCTGGATAGTGGAGTGGTGTAGCAGGTGGTGGAGAAGTGGCCGGTAGGGGTGTTGATGGAGGTATGACAGTAATTGGTGATGTGGTAGTGTGGGGGCGAGGGTGGTGTTCTGAACGATGATCTTCAAGTCGGAACAATAATGGTTCAATATATACATAAGTGTATATATGTATGTGTGTACGCGCATATATTACGCGATTATTGCCCCATGTTATAAAAATGTATATATACGCATATGTATTTATGTGTGTGTGTGTTTGTGTGTGTATGTACGTCTGTCTGTGTGTAGGTTTTTATGTGTGTGACATCATCTATACAAAAACATTCGTCTATATGAACGTCTACCGATTTTCATAAAAACACACTCAAACACACATATATAGTTACGTATGTTTGTTTGTTTCTATGTATATATATACATAATATGCACATAATCATATATATGTATAAATACACATACATATATATGAAAGCAAACACACACAAACATGCGTATGAAAGACACACATACAAGTTATACATTTATATACGGCCATACATGCTTATATTGCGATATTCAAGTAGAAGGCAATACTTTTGACATTTGGGAATGGAATAATTGCTAATAGAAATGGTAAAATATATTAATAAAGTCACTGTATCTCTCTCTCTCTCTCTCTCACCCCCTCTTTCTGTATCTTTCTTTCTCTTTCTCTCTTTCTCTCTTTCTCTCTATCTCTCTTTCTCCCCTCCATTATAATGATCGATGTTTTACACAGAACCTACCTCTGTTGCCCTTCCATGGTGACATGAATAGCAATCGTGATCGTCTCTCTCTCTCTCTCTCACACACACACACACACACACATATAGATGCACGTTGATATGTACAGATACATAGACATAGAGACAGACAGACGGATAGACAGACGAACAGACAGATATGGCAGATAGATAGTTTACATACACATGCACACACATAGATGCACACACGCACACATAAAGAAATGGCTTCGTAGGCATAACATTTTTAATACCATTTTTCTCGAATAAATAAATAAATGACGATCGAAATCAGAAGTCACGTGGTTGTTATTGCCTGTGTACTTTGAATCTATCGTAGCGTTCATGTATCATAGCGTCCCTTCATGAATGTCTTACCGTTCGTATAATTTTCGCCGTAGTAGATGGTTAAGGCAGAGAGACGAGTGAAAATTAAATAACAGAAAATAATAAGGAGAGAAAAAGAAGGATGACAAAAACTGCGAATTTGAGTGAAAAATGAATATAGGATAAAATAACATAAAATAAAATAAAGAGAAACGAAAGCAATTACATCAGAAATAAATGAACGTGAACGGAATAATTAATTATTGGATGAGATCTTTAGTGATTATTGTTGAGATGTCATGCTAAAGATGGCTTAAGCTTGTCCAATGATATGTGATCAATTGATAGAATATGGCGGCTTAGAATATAAAGTAGGAAAGATAACGGGGGCGGGTAGAATTAGATGACGACTGCTCGACTATCCGGCTGGAGGAGATTTTTTATTACCTCCCTTGACGGCCTCGGTTTAAATCTCACCAGGTGCCACCTTGTCTGGTTCGATACAGCAAAAATGGTGAGATTAATCTTTGCAATTTTTTTTCGTCTTTATGATGCATAGTTGTGTGGTTACGAAGTTCGGTTCACAGTTACGTGGTTTTAGGTTCACTCCCATTACGCGGTATCTTCGCAACAAGTGTCTTTTACAAATGTTCTGACCATTCACTTCTGAGCGAATTTAGTACACATTCCCTGGTTCGCATTCCCTTTTTTTTTTTTACTCTTAATTGTTAAATCCGATGAAGGTAAGACATTCTTGATCCTTTTAGATAAACATTTCCGGTTAATCATTGATACAGGAAAATTTTCAATAATTATTCTGTGAAAATCAGTTACAATTGTAGTCACAAGATAAATACTCATCATCAAAAAGCTGTTAAATGTGACAAATCAGGATGTTCGTCATGTAAGAAGCCTGACACTCGCTCCTTAGATTAGGCAGCAACATAAAATGGGTTGCGAAGCTCAAGTTATCTTACCCATGTCAAATCATTCAGTTAAGAATTATTCTCATGATACAACAATCGATTCTTCATCGCCAGAAAATTCACATTCAGTGCCGCACAAAAGTCTTCGGCCACTTTAAACTATTGTAAATTTCTACTAATTGCCAACTTATAAATGGATGTTTCGCAATGCGTTTTTTACAGATGAAACATTGGCCCTATTGGATTCATTTCCATACCTAATCATTATATTTTATAGCAGGGATTCTGAATAAGAGGGGAAGATGCGAGACGATCACCAAAAGTGGCTGTGCAAAAGTTTTCGCTTTTCTGAAGGTCTTCTGACAAAATCTCGCTCAATAGAAAGAGAAACGATCCACGTTACACGACGAAAACAGTGACGTTTGGGGGTAAGAGTCTGATGCTTCGATGATACATAAAAAGTGATGGTTCAAGAAAGTTGGTTAAAATTGACGGTAACTTGAATAGTGCTAAATACATCCAGTTGCTGAAGGACAATTTGATACCAGACTTGGATGAAGGTGAGATTTTTTAGCATGACGGAGCTCCATGTCATAGATCGCGTGCAACACAACAGAGTCTGGCTGATATATAATGTATGTGTGTGTGTGTGTGTGTGTGTGTGTGTGTGTGTGTGTGTGTGTGTGTGTGTGTGTGTGTATGTGTGTGTGTGTGTGACGTACCTACCTTTTACAAAGGAGAATTCCGTTCTTTCGCCTTCGTGTCCCAAGCAGTCAGCCACCCAGAACAGAAAGAGGTCGTTACCGAACCCTTCCATACTGATCGTCAAGGGAGAAGAAATGGCACCGACTGTGTCTTTAATGGCGGGACTAATCAATGGCTTCCCCGTGCGTCCATCCAGAATTGTCGTCTGCAACATAGAATTGAAGAATGTAACATGGTCAATGACCAACACACACCACACACACACACACACACACACACACACACACACACACACACACACACACACACCACTGCACACCACACACGCGCACAAGCTATTGTAGGACATGGTCCTCATTCTAGACGGAATAGCTGCGATCTTTAGAACAATGCAGTTCGGGGGCTGATATAGCGTTCGATGTCAAAATTCGGTGCCAACCTCTCCAGGACCATTCATAGATATATCACTGATTATCTCTCCCGTATTCATTCCAGGGAACGAAGCCGAAGCCCTTTCAATCTTCCCCAGTAACTCAGCTGTTCCATTGATGGAATCCTCCTGGTGTAACACCGCTGAACTACCTCAAGTTCCACCATTAATTTGACACAGTGGGGCAGCCACAGTTAAGAGCGGTAGTCCAAACGGCTGAAGACAAATGTCCTCCATATATTCTCACAGAGCTTGGAAAACAAAATACGTTTTGATGAGAGAACATGGCGGCTGAGAATGGTTAGGAGAATATGCTGTTCTCTCTATTGCTGGGAATATATTTGTTATTGTTTGTAAGAAGCAACAAAAAAAATAAGCTTCCATGATTTTAGTTCGCACGAAACAACTATTTAATAAGATCTACACACAGCTTTTGCTCATTAATTTATGATATACAAGTACACACAAGCAAACTTATTCTTGTTTTTGTCTCCTCGTTTTATTCCTTCGGTTGGTCGCCATGACAAGTAATATTTGTACACGCTTCTCTCGAAACACACAAGCAGACATTTAATGGCTTGTCCTTATCCACCTATTCACCCCTTTCCACCCCCATTACTTTATCCCTCACTTAATCTCTCGTATATTATATGTATGTATGTATGTATGTAGGTATGTATGTATATATGTATGTATGTATGTATGTATGTATGTATGTATGTATGTATATGTATATCTTGTACACTATCGCACACATTTAGAAATAAACACATACGTTTATATATACATACATACATACATACATACATACATATATATATATATATATATATATATATATATATATATATATATATATATGCGTCTTTATCATCTATCTGTTTGCCTGATGAACAATTAATGGCTAAATAGATAGAAACCCGCCCCTACATGTGTGTATGTGTACGTGTGAGTGTGTGTAAATGCATATATGTATGGATTTGTAGACATATACAGAAGTCTATGTTGTATATATAATATAAATCTCTAAATCTCTGTGTCTATATATATATGTATAATATATTACATATTATATGAACATATATATATATATATATATATATATATATATATATATATAAATGCGTATGTGTGCGTATATGAATGTGTGTATGCGCGTCCTGCATACATGCTGCTTTGTGCATGAATATATACACACGCACACACACATACACACATATGCACATATTTATGCATGCACACCTACTCTAAATCCTTTTCCGTGGAATACATATTAAAAGTACCTTCAGCATCAATATACCACAAAATAATATTTTCTATCGCATCTCGCTCGCTTCATGTCCTCATTATTTTTTCCTCCATTTTGTTTTTCTCCATACACCCAAAACCATTTTTCCTTTTACAGATACAATAAAACTATACTTGTGGTTGGGATGTAGCGGGCCCAGAGGTGAGCTCTTTATCCTGCCGTCAATCTGGACGCCATTTTTTAAACATGCAGTCTATGTACTCCTGATAAAGCTGATAAGAGTTTATCGTATGACTATATATTCAAATGGACATCATACATATTCATTCAGAGTGTGTCCATGGCTCGAAAGCTCCTCACGGAGTCCACCATTTCTCAGGTTACCAGGTCAGTATTGTTCTCGTTCGTGATTAAACGATGCATGTATTTATCATTTTCAGATAGGTGGATGTATATACGTACACATGCATATATATATATATATATATATACATAGATACATACATACATACATACATATACACATAGACATATATCGAGAGAGATGAGGAGAGAGAAAGAAAGAGAGAGAAATAGACAAACAGCTTGATGTATAGATAAATACATGCATATATATATATATATATATATATATATATATATATATATATATATGTATGTATATGTATGTATATATACATATACGTATACACACACACACA
>NC_142947.1:46865805-46880805 GCF_046866305.1 Octopus bimaculoides | reverse complement strand
CAGCTGACCATCGAAAGTGATAACCACGATATATATATATATATATATATATATATATATATATATATATATATATATATATATATATATATATATATATATATACATATATATATATATAATGATAATATTGAAAATAAGGATTACTCCAAAGTAGCAATAGCATTGCCTGTAATTCTATAATTATATTCTGCCTTTTAAGACCAACCCATGTTTCAATTGCATCGATTAGTATCCGTTGCATTCGCAACCTACTATAAGACGGTGCAGTCTCTTCAGGGTCTTTACTTGATATCCCTCAATATGACCGTTTAATGGTTTTCTTTTATAAACTCTGTGCTATAGAACTGTCCGATAAGTCAGACGCGAACAATCTCTGTTTCAAGTTCTTACTGGATAATCATTTCCAGTTCATCATATCGAAACTTTGTATATTTTAAATGTTAATCATTTATTCATGCTAACATATATATATATATATATATATATATATATATATATATATATATATATATATATATATATATATATATATATATATATACACACACAACAAATTATACATGCTTGTTTGGTCATCTTACCACCCGTACCCTCCAGTAACACTCTTATCTGATTGCACAGTATCACCGTACTAACTTTAACCACGCGTCACCAAAACTACTAAATCAGACAACACACTACATACATATGTGTGTGTGTGTGTGTGTGTGTGTGTGTGTAAATGTGTGTAAGTGTGTGTGTGGGTAGGTTATTGTTACATTTTTGCTTTTCTTTATTGTCGTCTGTGTCTGTTCTGGATGTTGCGGATGAGTTTCCTTTTTCTTTATTACTCCGAGTATGTTTTTATTGTGATGGTGGCGGTGATGTTGCTGATGGTGAAAGATGGAGGTGGTTAAAGTGGTGCTGTGATCGACGTATCCGCTGGGAAATATGTGAAAGTCTGAAAGGGGGCGGGAATAGAGAGAGTGTGTGAGAGAGAGAGAGAGAGAGAGAGAGAGAGAGAGAGAGATTTGTACGAAGGAAGTTGAAATTGAAGTTGATGATGATGATGATGATGACGACAATGATGATGATGATGATGGTGATGATGGTGGTGGTGGTGGTGGTTATGGCGTTGGTGATGGTGACAGTGGTAGTAGCAAGTGCGAAGATGATACTGTAATGATGATGGTGACTGAGATGAAGGGGATGATGTAATAGTAGTAGTAGTAGTAGCAGCAGCAGCAGCAGTAGTAGTAGTAGTAGTAGCGGTGGTGGTGGTGGTGGTGGTGGTGGTGGTGGTGGTGGTGATAATGGTAGTGGTAGTAGCGAAGGAGGTTGTAATGGTGGTTTATGGCGTTGGTAGTGGTAGTGACAGCAGCAGTAACAACAACAGTAGTAGTAGTAGTAGTAGTAGTAGTAGTAGTAGTAGTAGTAGTAGTAGTAGCGGTGGTGTTGGTGGTGGTGTTGGTGGTGGTGGCAGTAATGTCACAAGTGTACAATAAACTCACTTCACCTTTCTAACATTTAATAAAATCAAAGTGAAATTAAATTAAATCCTGGTTCAAACGGAAATACTTTGATTTTCTGTAACATTGTTGTTGTTGTTGTTGTTGTTGTTGTTGTTGGTGGTGGTGGTGGTGGTTGCGGTGGTGATGTTGTTGTTGTTATTGGTGGTGGTGGTGGAGATAACAGTTATGATATTGGTAGCGGTGGCGTCGTTAATGTTGTAGATGTAATTGATGTTGTTGTTATTGTTGGTAATGATGGTGATTGTGGAGGTGGAGCTGTAGTAGTAGTAGTAGTAATAGTATTAGTAGCAGTAGTAGTAGTAGTAGTAGTAGTAGTAGTAGTAGCATTTTTACTGTTGTTGTCTGTGGTGGTGGTGGTGATGGTTGAATCATTGATGTTCCCATCTTTGTAATTTTCGTTATTGCAATTGTAGTTGTTGTTAGTAGCAGATGCATCATCATCATCAGCAGCAGCAGCAGCAACAGTAGCAGCAGTAGGAGTAGCAATAGCTGTAGTAATGCTTGTTGTTAAGTGAAAATGGTATAAGTAGTGACCTTCACCTTTACCACGCCCCTCTCCAAAAACTGCCGAAACTAATGAGATTATTGTTTAATTTGACCATTTGTGAATCGAGGCACACCATGTCAATAATCGGTGAATTTGTGAGTCAATGTGTCTGTGAGTCTGTGAGTTTTTGAGTCTATGTGTCTGAGAGTCTGTGTCAGTGTGCCTGCGAGTCTGTGAATCTGTGAGTCAATGCCTCTGTGAATCTGGGAGTCTGTGAGTCAGTGAGTGCGGTTGTCTAGGAGTCTGTGAGTCAGTGAGTGCGGGAGTCTAGAAGTCTGTGTGTCTCTGTATCAGTGAGTCGGTGCGTCAGTGAGTCTGTGGGCCTATCTGTGAGTCTCTTTGTCTACTTGCTTGTGAATCTATAACTCTGTGTGTCTGTGTGTCCAAGCGTTTGTGTAAAGGAACTGTGTCTAGGGTAAACATTTAGAATGGTAAACATTGTGGAAGTGGGGGTCTTGCGACAGCTCTGGCGACCATCTGGTAAATAAGGGATGAAAAATGGCATCATTTGAATTGGATATATGTTGTTGGCAGTGAGAGCATATAGGCCTTTAAATGCACATACATGGCCGAGTAGTTTTAGAAGTTCGTTTCGTAACTACGAAGGCCTGCGTTCGATTCCACTGCGTAATATTGTGGGAAAATATCATTTTCTGTAGCCTCGAGTCGACAAATCATCTTGTAAATGAATCTTTGTAAACAGAATCTGTATTCTGAAGCTGCCGGGTGGATTGTTCGTGCAAATAAAAATGTACAGCCGTGTATATGTATGTATGTATATGTGTATGTATGTATGTATGTATGTATGTATGTATGTATGTATGTATGTATATGTGTATATATGCAAGAATGCATACATACATGGATTAAACCTATTAAATAATCTAGTCTTAACATTTAAAATGCTATGATGACGACTGGTCTTCCCCCGAGACGAAAAATACTTACTTGTATGATTCTGATGACGGGAAGGAATAGTTCCATATAACGGCCATGGTAAGACCATCTATTGCCAAGACTGTAGAATTAAACAGTGGAACCACAATGTCTTCGACGCCGTCTCCCGTCAGATCTAAGAGAACAGGTGGCGTCATCACACCTTTACTGTCGTCTCCGTAGATTTTCTGTGCCTGTCAACAAAGAAAAGACAATTTCACTTAACGCCATCAAACATCATTACAATTTCTTGTCACATAATGTCACCACATAACGTTACAATGTCTGATTCACTTAACGTTATCTCATAATTTTGCCATTTCTCTTTCGTATGACGTCATCACATATTACTATTTCTAATTCGCTTAACGTAAAATATTACAATATCTGATTCACTTGACGCCATCATATAACATTACAATTTTTATTTCATATAATGTTTTCATATATTACTATTTCTTATTCACTTAAGGCAGCGAGCTGGTAGAATCGTCAGCACCTCGGACAAACTGCTTAGCGGTATTTCGTCCGTTTATACGTTCTGAGTTCAAATTCCAGCGATGTCGGCTTTGTCTCTTTTACTTTTGATATCAATAAAATATAAGCCAGTCGACGTAATCGATTAACACCTTTCTCGAAATTGCCGGCCTTGTGCTAAAATTTAAAAACCACTACTTCTCCTTCACTTATCGTAATAGACTACAATTTCTGATTCATTTAACGTCATCATATAAACATTACAATTTCCCTTTCCGTTAGCCTCATGGCTTTGAATCAGTCACATGACAACAATTTCTCTTGTAGGATCCTTTAACCAAGGAAGTGAAATATTGAAAAGTTACGAAACAAACTTACTCGCTCAATTTTCCCTGCATAGAGATCAGACAATGATATCCTCCAGAGAGAACCAGGGTGAGTCTCTCCGCCAGTGCCGAAGATAACCATTTCTGTGCCGCCAGGTAACATATATACTTGGGGTGAGTAATACGACTCCCTTTTATCGGGTACTCCAACCCAACGCAACACATTACCGGCTTTTCCGCTGAATATCACGATACGACCTGGCAACCGGAAGACACTGTCTGAAAATAGGAAGAGAGAATAATACAGAGATTACACACGTACATACACACACACACATACACACACACACACACACACACACACACACACACACATATATATATATAATATATATATATATAATATATATATATATATATATATATATATATATATATACATATATATATATATATATATATATATATATATATATATATATATATATATATATATATATATATATATATATATATATATATATATATATATATATATATATATATAATCTGGCGTCGCTGATTGGCCAATGCTCATCGGCGAGGTCGATAGTGATTCGTTTACTCTCTCAACATTCGTGAATGTGGGGCCTTCTTGTACATGCGTGCGTGCGTGCGTGCGTGCGAGTGTACGTTTGTGTTTGTGTGTGTGTGTGTGTGTGTGTGTGTGTGTTTGTGTGTGTTAGAGCCGAATATTAAAAAGCCCGAGTTTAACGTCTTTTAGGGTTTGCTAAGGGATTGAACTCGTGATCAACTATTATGTTTGTCCGGCATTTTTCTCATGATCGATGTCAAAACACAACTATCCCATCGCCAGATCTTCTCCCACCAAACATTCATTTAAAAGCCAAACGTGAAGATCACACAATTGATTTTAGTGTTTGGTTCTGAATAGTCATCTGTAGTATGTGGGTTGTCTTTTACAATGATGCACCTACTCCACCTCTCTCCCTATCCTCCTTCTCACCCTCTCTCTCTCTCTCTCTCTCTCTCTCTCTCTCTCTATCTATCTATCTATCTATCACTATGTTTCCGTCTGTCACATTATATTAATGTAGGTTTGACATCTCTTTTGTTTCTTACAATTTTCTTCGATACAAGAAGCATTCTTTTTGCCACAGACAGGATATTTGGTCGCCAAACAAAAAGCAAAACTCCTGCACATTCACTCTCACACACACACACACACACACACACACGTACACGCACACACACACGTACACGCACACACACACGTACACGCACACACACACATGTATACTCATCTCCCTCTTTCTTTTTCTCTTTCAATTTATTTTAATATAACTTTATCGATTTCTGAACTAAAAGACAAAACTCTTTTGTTACTCCGTGGACAGCAATAAGTTCAATTCTATTGTAATCTTTTGAAACTTTGGCATATTTTAACGCCATTAAGCAACTAGATTAAATTGTCTGTAAATGTTCTTGAAAAACCATAATTTTCTCAAAGTAACGCTATAGTTATTTGCCTCTTATAGACAACCAAACTCTCAAAGATTTAACCAGAGTGTCTCTATGCAGTCTGTGGAACTGCTAAAAGTAGCAGTCATATTTTCCTTGAACGTTTCCTACCACCTTAAAAAGTGAAGTACACACTGGATATTTGGTCTTACTTAAACTCTATCTCAAGCCTACAGATCCAGGAGGCCACAAGAAATTATTTGGATTTTCAAGGCGTTTGACCTAAGAGTAGAAGATACACCTTCGCAGGTTTGACTCTTATGTGCGACTGACACTGTTTTTTTTTCAGCAAGTTGAAAGGAAGTGACTTGCTTAAAGATACAACCCACACAAAAAGACGTGACAGTCACAGATAGAACGTCTTTGATCATGGATCTACTCTATCATAGATGATCAAGGTTGACCAACAGCATACTGCCTGACCCATGAGACGAAGCGACCACCTGTCCATTGTGAAGTGAACACCTAAACCACACGAATACACGCCTTCACAATGTTATCTTAGATAAAACCTATAAAAATAACATAATTGTTACGGCTGGACTGTCTTTGATCCTAAATCTATTCTCTCATGGATGACCTTGGCTCCCAATAATAACGGCAACAGCACCATACAGCTCGACTCGAGAAACGAAACCGCGATTTAACAATTGTGAGCCCAACTTTAACCGCAAAGCCACGTGCCACTGCAACGTAGCTTTTACAAGTGCCCTTAAAAGACGCGATGGTCACGGTGCGATGTCTATCTGTTATAGAACATAGATTTGCTCTATCACAGACAGACCAATACTGACCGCGATCACCACGAGGACGACGACGATGTCCACCACCACCACCACCACCACCACCACAGACAATAACAATAACTACTACTACTACTACTACTACTACTACGAGAGAGAGAGAGAGCCCATTAAAGTGCATCAGTTGTTATTGTTTGGCTTTTTAAAAGGTAGATGACGTCACATACTCGGGTGCTGCAATGGGTCACCGCCGTGGACAGCCAGCACGTCTAAAACCCCATCACCATCGAGGTCACGGATGAACTGGGCTGTGTAGAGGTTCATTATTCCGTTTTTGGCCTTTTGGTGACCAAAGTCCCAAATTAGGGTTCCGTCTCGACCGCTGATCACTTGGAACACCTGGAGGAGAAAAGATGAAAGTTGGATGTTAAAACAGGGATCGTTTTGATGGCGGGGGAGGGGACAGTATGTTACCAGCATCAGCATCATCAACAAGAGCAACAGCATTAATAACAACAACAACAATAACAGCAATAATAATAATAATAATAATAATAATAATAATAATAATAATAATAATAGTAATAATAATAATAATCCTTTCTATTATAGGCACAAGGCCTGAAATTTTGATGTTGGGGTTAGTCGATTACGTCGACCCCAGTACTCAAATGGTACTTATTTCATCGACCCCGAAAAAGACGAAAGGAAAAGTCGACCTCGGCGGAATTTCAAGCCTTGTGCTTAGAGTAAAATGAAATAACAACAGTAGAAAAAAAAGATCAACATGAATAGAAGTAAGGGTATACGTACCCCGGCGCGACCACCAGCCAAACAATCCGGGATATTGTCCCCATTTAAATCTGAGTTACAGTTTAAACCATACACCTCATGGTTACTGTAGTGCCTCCAGAGCTCCTTGCCCGTTTGTCCTTCCAAAGCCATCACACCCCCGAAACATGGGAACGTATTGTTGAAGTAGATTTTACACACCACTTCCGGAATATTCTTGCCATCAACACCTGTGGGGCGAATAAGGATAGAGGTTAACAAATTAAAACACTTACAAATCATGCGTCTATACATGCGTTCAGCATATATGATGGCCTTCCACTCAGGACTGAAGAAGACCATTGCTGACTTTTAGGAACAGTGTGTGCTCCAGGAGTGACTTATATCTTGCATTTGTGGCTCCGTTGGTGGTTAATGAGCCCCGCTCTTGACAAGTATACACGACTGCAAACATTACAAACCAAGCTTTCCCCATTCACTACACCAGCAGCGCGCTTTCGAGCAGCACGCTTAAGTTCTTCATGCAGTATACTTATATGTATGGCTTTATTGGCCGAGGTAAATATAATTTGGACGCAATCGAATGTCATTTCTTTGCGACTAACGACTGTTCTGGTTATGTTTCCAAGAATGCAACCACTTTCTTAGAAATATACTCGGTGTGTGTCCTTTTAAAATTATTCATTTATTTATTTTTTACTTTAAAATATGTCTTCAATTGTTTTATAATTCATTTTGTCTACACACATGCACGCATGCACACATGCATATACATATGCGTTTATAATAAGCGTTGTGTGTGTGTGTGTGTGTGTGTGTGTGTGTGTGTGTGCTTGCGAGTATATGTGTACGTGGACATGCTCGTGCGTATACAGACCGATATAGTAACCAGTGAAACAATCTACATTAAACTTTTTTTTAAACTCTTCTATAAAACTAATTAATAATATTTCATTCAGTAATATTTAATTAGTTTCTATACTTTCTGTTGTGTGTTACTTAATTATCCCAGAACATTAATTACCAAATCTTCAGCATTCGTTGATTAACGTTGGTTAATAACTGATGTATGAAACTCTGGCTGAACGAGAGAAGAGGAGAGCAAACATCTGTGGCTATAATTACGCCATGGCTGACGAGACGTGTTGTGGTTGAAGTAGCGATATCGGCATTATTAGAAACATGTCCTCTCCCTGGGTCTTATAACCTCAAAAATTGATTTTGAAGAAGATTTGAGAATATTTTCTTATTCCTCTACCATATGGTGTCTCATTTAATTTTCTCCAAAGACTAATTATAGTGGAATATTACGCAGTTGGATGATTCATTGTGAATTTCAATTATTACGTTATAAACAAATATTAAATTTGATGCGAACATGTCTAATATCGTGAACCAAGAAATTTCTAATTAATTAAAGCTACACCTGTATGAGATGAAAAATTAATTAGCTTAATGATTAATTCTGCTCAAATAAAGCAAGGGAGACAACATCGGAATAAATAAATTTTGAAACTGAACGTTGTGAAGAATGACTCTGGTTTTTACTGCTATGTTGACAGCAATGGGCATCTTTTGCTTTCATCGGAGCTCTTCAGTGAAGTACAGCGTTCCCAGAACTGTCAAACTTAAGACGACTGAGATGACATTATTACATTAAGTGTTTTGAGTTAAACTGTAATGTGTCGTCATCTCTGTGGCATTGTGCGGTCATAATCTCACTGCTGAATTAACTAAATGTGATGTGTGGGCTGGAGGGGGTGGGGCGTAACTGCGTACGGGTCCTCATCACTCCCGAAGACCTCAGAGCCATACTGAAACTGTCTCTCGTCGTCGTGGGTGAAGTAACAAAAGCAGCAGTGGTGGTGGTGGTGGTGGTGGTGGTGGGGCTGGTGGTGGTAGTAGTATTGATACTAGTGGTGTGGAGGTGATAGTGTTGATGCTGGTAGTTGTGGTGCTAGTGCTGGTACTGGCATTGGCGATAGTGGTGGTGGTGGTTGTGGTGGTGCTGACGGCGGTGGTGGTGTGGTTGTGATGTCTGTCGTGGTGTAGATGGAGTTGGAATGGTGTAGGCATCGTTGTGGAAGCTGCTACGATGCTCTAAAGCTGTGGCGGTGGTAGTAAGGGTGTGGTGGGGGCTGTGGTGATGGTTGTGGTGTGTTGGTGACAGTAGGGATGCTGTAATTGTGTAGTGATAGCTTTTGTAGTATGAAAGTGATTGTAGTAAAAATAACAACAATAATGGATGATGAGAAGTCGTTCATACCTGTTCCGAATCCAAAGATGATATCCAACTCTCCGTCGGAGTTCACGTCAACCAAGCGTATTGCTGATTCGGTGGTGAGTTTTGGCAAACCTACTACCCACACATCTTCCACTTCAACATTGGAACAACCAATTACGTTCTTGTCAAACGGCAGATAACCATAGTCACTTGCAGAAGACCACTGACCAGACGTCGACTGCCAGCTCCCTTTACCATTCTTCTTCAGATTGTCGGAATCACCGGAGAAGGAACCCACCATATACAGGACGAGTACCATTAATGTACTTAAAGTACTGACCAGAAGTAGGAAACAGCAGATGGGACGAACTAAATATCTACATCGACAGGGTGGACGGCGTGTGGTCACTTTGGAGCGAGAGCAAGGACGGACCCGCGACCGAGAACGGGCGTGCATCAATGGTTTTGAAAGGGAAGCATTGTCTTCGTTGCATTCATCGACGAACACATCTTCGTCTGAGTAACAGTCTTGGTCGTAGTCATCTGCCCCATAACTACTATCACTTCCGGTCCGCAACAGACTTGTCTTCTGTTCGGCATTGTTGTTGTTGTTATTGCTGTTTCGGGCAAATATAACAGTTGAAGACATCGTTCCTTTTTTTTTAGTGTACTCCCTTTGCCTTACAATTTTTACTCTTTGTCCTTGTTTTTTTTTCGTACTCTTTTCAATTTATTTCGAGTTACTTTCTTGTATATACTTTTAATCCATAAAATATAATTTGTTTTTCTTCGTTTTGTGTATATGAATGTTGTAGCTGTAGTGCACGTGTATATAACTTTTATCTGTTGAGTATGTGTATATAAATGTATCATACAGTTTATCTGTGGAGTAATTGTTTCATTTGTACACGGTTTTCATATCTACCAGACTACAAGATTTCTTAACGACATGTATGATCTTCAATAGGTCACCGCATCCACAGATTTGTACAACTGATATGGCGTGTTCCAGATTGCACAGCAACTGGCAGACATTTTCACTTCAGACAACCGAATCCGTTGACATCTGCAAAAACAGAATTAAAGAGAACATTATTAAACGTCGACGGTTTCATATAGGCATATAGTTGCATACAAAACCACATAGATAAATCAAGACATACAGCTCTGTACAAGTTATAACAGCCATACCTGCACACATGTATACTTGTGCACACAGCTACACACATGTAGACCAGGGGTTCCCAACCGGGGTCCACTTGACCTTTGGGGGCCCATTTAAGATTTTGATGCTAAAATTTATCTGCAATAAATTGGTGCACAAAATATTTTAATTTTTTTCTCACAAAATTCCTAATAATATATAATTATGAAAATATAAAAGGCTTTTTTAAGCATGGAATGGGTTTGGAGGTTCAGTGGAATAAAATAGGAATGAAAGAAGTCGATGGTCAAAATGTATTGGAACACCACTGATATAGAAGAGTGATTATATGGATATATATAAAAGCATACAAACATTCACACACACGCTCGCGCACACATACACACATACATACATGCATACATACGTACATACATACATACATACATACATACATACATACATACAAACATACATTCATGCATGCATACATACGTACATACATACATACATACGTACATACATACATATAAAGATAACAACGCCAATTATGTCTAATTTCCAAAAGAAGTATTTTGCTTCTAAACTGAAAACAGTTTTTTCTCGATTGGTAAATAATTCGAAAATTACATGTTGAAAATCGCTCGTCGATATATTTTCAAAATTCGGAAACACATTTAGACTTGAAGCTCAAAATATATAAAGCTACATTGATGCTGAGGACAAGCGCACTTATAACAGAAAAGAATACTGGTGGAATATTCCTGCTAAAACCTTTGAAAATTGTAAGCGCAACAGACTAAACATAATGATTGAGGACAGAGAAAAGTATGTTTGCATAGCATTAAAGAACTGTTGTCCAGCAGACCATAAAGTGATGCTAAAGATTACAGAAAAAGATGCATCAATGTTTGATCAATAAGAAATCGGTAGATACATTTCCTAGTCAACGACTTCGTATTATACCTGTAATTGTTTGGGGAAACGTTGTTATGTAGTTTATTGTTATATAATCAATTCTGAGCAACTAGGGTTCATAAAACAAGAAGAGAGGTTTAGTTAAATAGCAATTAAAAATTATTAAGGATCCTGTCGAAATATGTAAAACAATGCAGAAGTTTCGTGTATAATAAAAGCATCTATATAGACGTGCAAATATATGTATTGGTACTGTTGCATAAATCCAAACATAAATTCACACATTTAATGACATGCATGCATATATATATATGCACACACATTCGTACACATTTAGATATACAGGGTGCGATGGGTAAATTGTAGCCATTTTATATTTTCAATTTCGCGCATGTGCATTGTTTGTTTTTGATTTTGTCGACTACACAGTATAGTAGAGTCAGTTGGGCACCGTCTGTGAGAAAAACAGCACCATGACGAATTCACTCTGCCAGAAATTTAGAAACGACATGCTGTACCGCTTGGCATTCGCACCGGAAGCTCCAATACGAACATTTCAGAGTGTTTGGGTGTCAATTTGAGGACAGTGCAATGTGAGGACATGTACCGAGAGTGATAAAAATCAAATATCCAGTCAACATCGTGGTGTTTGGAGTGATCACCGGTGATGGTGGCGTTATGCCTCCATTCGACTTCTCACACGGCTTCAGACTCAACACGGAGGTCTGCGATCTTGATTGCAACACACCAATCACTAGGCCATGCGCCTTTATGCATACGTACATACATACATACATACATACATACATACATACATACATACATACATTGTTTTCGTTATCCACATTCCAACGATGGAGCTTTGTATTTTTGTTAGAAGCCATTTCCTTCCTCAAAGGAAGAGAGTAAATAATTAAAAATAGAAGAGAACCATACATGAGTGTGTCTGAGTGTATTTTTGTGAGTGTGTGTATATATGTAAGTACGTATATATGCGTGCATGTATGTATGCATGTATGTATGTACGTATGTACGTATGTATATATGTATGTATGTATGTATGTATGTATGTATTTGTTATAGCAGAATACTTGGCGTTGTCCTGGCAACAATCCTCTCAGTAGTCAGATTCTTGAAAAAGAATCATGGTAAATCTGCATAAATCTATTATTTGAAACACAGAAACGTTTACATTCTTTATTACAGACACACAATTCAAAAAAAAAAAAAAAAAAAATCATCCATTCCCTCTGGCAAGTCATCGACAAACAATTTTCAAGGGAAGGCTTCTTGATAAACGAAGTTCTTAGTTTTTCCACCTTCAGCATTGACATAATGATTATTCTGGCTTCCAATACGTGAACATACAACATATGGTTCTATTATTTTTACGTGATTGATACTTAAAGGAACAAATATCTCAAGTTATTGATAGAAATTTAGAGTGGTATATAAATATAAGTTTTGTAGATTTTTTTTTTCTAACTGAATAGGAAATGGTTCACATTACTGATTGGTAAAGAAGTAAAGAAATATGTTAAACGAACAAACAAACAAAATACCATACGAAGAATTTTCTTTTAAAAATGGAACGAAAATGGGCGATATATAAATTTTCCACTGGATAGTGTCTCTCTAATATTTGTGGAAGCAATTTTTAAACAGATATAATCTCAACGAACAGGAAACACGCTAGACTTTAAAGTGGATTCATGGTTATAAATATCCCTAGTGGTATGATTGAACAGCTGTACAAGTGAAGAGAGCTATTGCAAGAAGTAATGGAAAGAAGTGCCTTTAGCGGCAGAATTAAGCGACTGATGTAGAAAGAAAGAGAAAAGCGACAGAAATATTTGACAGGCATCTAGTTTTTGTGACAAATGTTTTAGAATTAAACTCAAGCACCTAGGGGATGTATAGATCCAAATAAATGGTGCAAAACATTCTGTATTAAATGCTGTGCTATATTTGAGCATTTGTGGTTTTTCTTTGTAGTTTTGAGTAAATCGGACTCAAATGAACAGGTATACGTTCAGATGTATGATAAATAAGAATGAACAGGTGTATAGTTAAGTTTGTGCATACAGAACTATGCAAAATATTGCAAGGATGTAGTACATATTACGAAAGTAGCTATTATGAACACATAAGCACACAGAGTCATAAGAACCATGAGCTATACAAAACTAGAAATAGAAACATTGCTTGGTTTAATTCACTTTTCAACTAAAACATAACAATTAATGTGGTAAAACATTTCCTAAAAATAATCAGCTAATACTTTTCAACAGACCATAGATACGACAAGCTATTCAATACGAACAATATAAAAATATCAATAGCTGCCCAACAACACCGCCAACTAAGCTATTAACAAAAATACATTTAGAAATATACAACCTGCAGTACATGTAACTGGAAACGAATCAAAGCCTAAAACAATAATAATCAACCCAGCAACAGACTAAACGACGCTGCAGAAACTGTTGGATTGAATGGTACTCTTTGGTGTCGAAACCGTTAGGATTTCCAACATAGTTGCTGATGATGGGATTTTTGTGTCTATTTTGATAAAATCATTGTTATTGTGATGTTTACGTAGTTCATTCTATCGTGTTATCTTCATTTGTACTAGTTATTTAGGGTTCTTTCAGTTTTTTTTTCTTGAATATGGGACCAGGTCTAGTTTTAATTGTTTCCTTTGTCTCTTAAATTTATGTTAAGGGTTTACAAAAATCAAATATCTAATACAGTCAAGGTTTTACATCATGATGGATTCGTAACATAAAGCATATTGGCAGGGTAGAAACTGTAGTGTTACTTCAGGTTAGTCTTGATTTAAGAAATTTATGATCAAAAGCATTCCAGCCACGACTATCTCGATTGTTTACTTTTCATCAAGAATAGGACATCACGTATTATATTCTCTACTGTGCCCTCTATTAAGACGGTAGTGTGTGGCTTGAGTAGGTTCTGGCTGTTACATTTAGCAGGTCTATAATACATAGAGAGGCTCCTTCACCGGCGCCGTAGTAACTATAGCTTTCTGAATTGTAGTTATTACATAACCCAAGTTCAGTCTTGGTTCCTTAAATCTGTAACTAAAGATGTACCAAAAATGACCTCGTTTTAATATTTTCCAAAGCCATATTTTCAATTTGCCATTCTTTTTAAGACAATATACTTGCGATTCTATGGAGACTTTTTGTTGTTATATATATATATATATATATATATATATATATATATATATATATATATATGTATGTATACATACACATTTATATGTATATATATATATATACACACATACATATATATATTTATAAACACACATATATGTGTATGCATACATATATGTATATATATATATATATATATATATACATATACATATATATACATATACATACATATATATACATAAATAAACCCTACATAAATACACACGCGCGCGTACAGATATATATATATATATATACATATATATGCATATCGACTGTTTTGAAAACCAAGTTAGAATGTATGATGAGAATTGGTGGATAATGGACATAGTGTAGTGAAAAACTTAAATATGATACACAAAACTATAAACGACATGCTTTAAAATTATACAATCCACCAATTATTTTTTAAAATATTGTTGTTATTGTTGTTGTTGCTGTTGCTGTTGTTGTTGTTGTTGTTGTTATTCCTGGTATTGTTCTTGTTTGCCAAAAACTGAGAAAGATGTATTCTTTTGCTTTCGGAAGGGAAAGAAGAAAAATCGATAGAAAATGAAAAGCGAAATACTGCAAATGTAGTCGAAGAATGAAACAAGTTTATTTTGGAAAGAACAAATAAATAAAATGAATAAAA
>NC_142947.1:46838305-46858305 GCF_046866305.1 Octopus bimaculoides | reverse complement strand
TGTTATTATCATTCAGTAGTCTAATTTTTATCACGTGCTGTTTTTTTTTTTTTGTTTTTTTAATGTAAAATTTATTTGTTAGTCCTGGTGTTTTTGTTGTATATTTCTCTGAAAAATTTTTTTTTATCATACCTAATGGGCCTTCTATGATAGAAATTGTTTCTGTTTTTAGGCTCCACATTCGAGTTTACCTCTATTTCCAGGTCTTTGTATTTTGAAAGTTTCTCCATTTCTTTTATTAAGGCAGAGAGCTGGCAGAATGGTTAGCACAGCGGGCAAAGCGCTTAGCAGAATTTCGTCTGTCTTTACGTTTTGAGTTCAAATTCCGCCCAAGTTGACTTTGCCTTTCATCCTTTCAGATGAAACACCAGTTAAACATTGGGGTCGGTCTAATCGATTTACCCACTCCATTCGGATTGAATTCCTTCCTAGTTCTTCAGTCTAGATTTGCTAATACAGATCTTGTCCAATTTACAAAAAGCTGCAGAACATCTACGTAACGCTACTGTCCAGATATTTACACCTTTCACTAGATTCGGACCATTTACTTTGGATTTCATTTGCTTCCTCCTCCTCCTCCTCCTCCTCATGTTCTCCCCAATTTTTGCTTTCCAGATTCTTCATACTTAAAACTCCCCCCCCCCTTTCAGTGATTTTTAATGTCTGCCCGTATCACCTAGTTTCGGTGTCAATTACTGTCTCATTTGACTCAGCTCGTCTTTTCTCCTCAAGATTTCTCTTGATCAAGGCGCTCAATCAGGTAAAGATGACATGTAATCCATTTCTGTTGTTGCTTGGTTTCGGAATTGTCTCACCTAGTTTCGATATTTGTTAGTAACACATCAGAATCTGCTTATCTTCCTCTTCAAGAGCATCACTATTCATCAAAAGCCTTCTACCAACTGAAGGCGTCATGTAACAATTTTGTTGTAACTTGGTAGAAAGACTGTAACGCCTAGTTTCTGTATAAATTAAAAACTTATCAGCTTTTTCTCGTTTTTACTCCAAGTTTTTCCCGCCATGAGTCAAAACCTTTTCTTAAGTAAAGACAAAATATAAACTACTTTACTGAAAAAAGATTACGGAAATATTTTCTGAACGGCCATATTTCCTTCGTTTCCTTCGGCTTTTATTCCTTATCTCTACACCTTCCTCTGTACCCCCTATTCTCTCTCTCTCTCTCTCTCTCTCTCTTTCACTCACTACATCTCTATTCGTCTGATTCTCCCCCTCTCTCTCTCTCTCCCTCAACGCACAAAAGCAGAGCAAACATCAGGTCTTTAGGAGAACAAAAAACAGAGATAAATCAATCAACTTGCCATAAATATTCCCTAAAATAATACACCTTTCAATTTAATTTTCATTTCATAAAATGGGATACAGGGGAGAAAACGGAACGAAGCAAACAAAATGAAAACAAAACGAAACTTAAAAAGAACATTAAAAAAACTACTCTCCCACCCAATACACGCACACAAAAAACAAAAACAAAATCGAAGAAAGCGTTCAGCCATTTTCCTTTTATATTTAATCAATATTCATCTGGAATGTTCCACGTTGTTTATTATTTCACGGGACAAGGCCATCCTCGACGGAGAAACAACACAATACATGCTTCCAGCACGCACACATACACGCATGCACACATATACAAACACACACATATATACACATATATGTGCACACAAAATCGTACTCTCCCTTGCGTATACACATACTAGTTCATAAGCACACGCGTGCGCATGCACACACACACACACACACACATACACTGCAAAACTTAATTTTCCAGTGATTGAAGATAAAAGAAAATTACATAAAACTGCAGCAACAACAATTTTGACAAGAATAATAATAATAAAAATGACAATAACATCACCAACAACAACAACAGTAACCTCTAAAATAACAACAGCAGAAGCAGCGACAACGATGCCGCTAAGCAATTTCTCCGGCGCAGTAACAATTCTGCCAACACGCCGCCTTTAATGATTATTATGAGGATGAGGGGACAATGCAGGGACAGACATGAAGTGTGGGGGTTTACGTATGATAATGAAAGGATAAAGAAAAGAAGTATACACGGTGTAGACTGAAAAAGAAGGGACAGACGCATGACATACAAAGGTTTAAAAATAAGTGGCAGGGGGAATGATAGAGATGTGGCTCTCATGATGCAGGAAGGCCTCTAAGGATAATCGAGGAACCCCACTGTCCGAGATTTCCCTGAAACCCCAAGAGCAAGTGCCCTCTCTAATTCCTTCTCTCCACTCACAGGTCTACACTTAGAGAGATACCATCCACTTTTGCCATTTTCGCAACTTTCACCCACCTTTCAATAAACTCACTCGAGGACAGCACTTCCCTCTCCACTCCCAATTTCCTTTTCAAATGAAACTTGAAGAAGTCAATGAGAGCTCTAAGCAAAGAGGAATGTATCTGTCCTCGTGCCTTTTAGCCTTGTCCACCAAACAACCTCTTTCACCACAGCCACCAGGTAAAGGAAAACTGCCTTCTCTGCCCCATTGAAGGAGGGCAGCGGTGTGATCATCACTACAGACTCGGCCGACAGACGGATCCGTCCCACACGTGACAGCAGCTGTTTAACATAACCCCACAAGTCAGCAATGCCCGGACACTGAATGAGGGCGTGCACCTCGGACAAGTCCGTCTGACAGCACATCCGTGCCCGTAGAGTTTACCTCGAACCAGAAGGGCAACGATTATGGGGGAGAAGATAAGTCAATTTCATCGACCCGTCTGGTACTTAATTTATCGACCCCGAAAAGATGAAAGGTGGAATTTGAACTCAAAACGTAGCTACGGGCGAAATACCGCAAAGCTTTTCGCCCGGCGTGCTAACGATTCTGCCAGCTCGCCACCTTAATAATGATGATAATAATAATAATAGGCGCTGGAGTGGCTGTGTGGTAAGTTGCATCCCAACCACGTGGTTCCGGGTTCAGTTCCACTGCGTGGCATCTTGGGCAAGTATCTTTTACTATAGTCTCGGGTCGAATCGTTGGGTACAGTTCGCATTCTAAGGAGAGTATTGTCTTTTTGAGTCACAGGAGAAGGCACTACCTGAAACCTTTGGTTATTTGTTATTACCTACTTTAAAGTCAAGAATAACCGGTAATTAAGAACTATCCCTGAGTCTTACATAATGGTAATAGTAATTTCTACTGAAGATACAAGGCCTGGAATTTGGTGAGGAGGGGACTAGTTGATTACATCGATCCCAATGTTTCACTGGTACTTAATTTACCGACCCAAAAGGATGAAAGGCAAAGTCGACCTCAGCAGAATTTGATTCAGAACGTAAAGACAGACGAAATGCCGCTAAGCAGTTTCCCAAGCGTGCTAACGATTCTGCCAACTCCCCGCAATAATAATAATAATAATAGATTTGTTTCTAATTTTGGACAGAACCACCTACTTTTAGAGGAAGGTTTGTCGATTACATTGACCTCCGTAGGTTACTGGTATTCGATTTTATCGACCCTGAAAGGATGACAGGCAGCTCGAAGCCTTATGTATATATATATATATATATATATATATATATATAACTTAAGGCGGTGCTCCAGTATGGCTGCAGTCAAATGATGAAACAAGTAAAAGAATAAAAGAATGTGTGTGTGTGTGTGTGTGTGTCAGCAATATTTAATCTCAAGGTATATATATATATATATATATATATATATATATATATACACGCTAAGAAACTACTTGATAACATGTGATCATAAAAACAATATGTCCGCCAATGACGCAATTCCGTTCAAAACGAAAAAAATGTAACATGAAAAATTTTGCTGTTGACATCGGTTCACTCATTTTTGCTTTCGTTTTATTTATTTAATTAATTCCTGTCGAACGATGATGTCATCTTTACACTTGGCCTTACCATTTCTGTAGATATCATCACTCGTTCTGTGATTATCTTCAATATTAGAGTTGCCATTATAATAATCTTAGCGACAAATCAGTTCTTGTCAATTCTCAAGAGACACTCGACTCCTTTTTCTAATTTGAAATCTTCATTCTGGAATTCACACTTGGCTCTCCTCATCTCAAATGTCATTTCTTCTTTTGTAGCTTTTGTTTGTCCTTCTGTCGGATTCTTTATTCATACATCCCTCTATATATTTCTGAGTCGATAGATTCCCTGTCTGTCAGTTCACAATACCAACGAATGACTGACATCTTGTATGTAGCGTTATTTTCCTTCGAATTTCGTACTGTTTCGCCAAGTCAACGCTATGTAAAAACATTGTTCAACTCAATCATAGATCAAACGTCAAGTCCTTTGGTAACTTTGTACACACAGAAACACATACATACATACATATATGTGTATATATATATATATATATATATATATATATATATATATATATATATATATATATATATATATATATATATATATATATATATATATATATATATATATATATACACACATAAATATATTTATATATATATATAGGTGATGACTGTTTTGTATAAGCAATCCAGCCTACGCTATTGTTCACGTGCACTGGCATAATTGTAAACGCATTTACCAACATATGCCTAAGGCACGAGGTTGCACGCGTGCATGCACACACACACACACACACACACTCTTTCTCTTTCTTTCTTTCTCTCTCCCTCTCTCTCAAACAAACACACACTTACACATAGACATACAGACATATCACCCACACAAACAATTGAAAAGATTTGTAATGAAAACAAACCTATTCGGATTGCCGTATGCATGTTTGAAGACTTTTCGCTTTTCTATAGAGTATAATTATCTATATATACACATATACATACATTCACGCACGCTCACACACACATACACACACATATAAGTATCTATCTATCTATCTATCTATCTCACACTCTGTTCGTCTGCCTGCCTGCTTCTCTCTCCCTCTCTCTCTCTCTCAAGCAAAACGCTTCATTTCACATTGTTCTATTCAACTGTAAATGGGTAACCTTGTGTTGGGCCAGCGTTCCGTTCTGTTCAGGGGAAAGGTTGACCTGTCCGCTTCACTGGCGGAGTGGCATCACCTGGAGGATAAAACAATGCAAGAAAACCCATTGTGGCCAGCGATGTATGACAACATCCGATAGTCTGGGCGGATATATGCACACACACACACACACACACACACACACACACACACACACACACACACACACACACACACACACACACACACACATGTATACAGACACACACACACACACACACACACACACACACACACACACACATGTATACAGACACACACACACACACACACACACACATGTATACAGACATGTATGTACGTGTGTATTAAAAGCAGCAGAAATATATTTCTGCTGCTTTTAAATAAAGCATATTACTCTACCTCTGGTATTTGAGTACTCTTTTTTTCCACCTTGTTTCACATTTATGTGCTTACTCCGGTGTGTATATATATATATATATATATATATATATATATATATATATATATTTCAGGCCTTGTGCCTAGATTAGAAAGGATATATATATGTATATATATATATATATATATATGTATATATCCTTTCTAATCTAGGCACAAGGCCTGAAATTTGGGGGAGGGGATACTCGATTGCATCAACTGGTACTTATTTTGTCGACCTCGGCGGAATTTGAACTCAGAACGAAAAGACGGATGAAATACCGTTAATCATTTTGTTCGGTGTGCTAACGATTCTGCCAGCTCGCCGACTTGATCCATATAAATACATATGGATATGTTTATATCTGATATTACAGTTCTATGTTTAAGAGATGAGGAATTATTTACATTTGAAGGATATTTATCCTCATCTTGTTTGTTGTTAACACAACGTTTCGGCTGATATACCCTCCAGCCTTCTTCAGGTGTCTTGGGGTAAATTTCGAACCTGGGTATTTTTCTAATGTTATTTTTCTAACGTATTTTTCGATGTTGTTATTACTATTATTATCATTATTCAGGAATCGAACAAGGAATTTTAGGGTTAGTAACCCGCGCTCTTAACTACTACGCCATATGCCGGTGGGCAATTAGGGAGTGAATTTTAGGGCTTATAAATCTAACATTTTCTTATCCTTCCTTAATACCGGTTCCCATATGCTACTCATATCTACACTCGGTCTACTTAGGAGGTTGTTGTGTCCTAGCATATATGCTGCTTCTTTTAGTTTTCGTATTTTCCAGTGCATGTATGTATGCACGCATGCATGTATGTAATGTATGTATGTATGCATGCATGCATGCATGTATGTATGCATGTATAAAAACGTATATTTTATACACAAGTAGACATGTATGTATGTAATTCACGAAAACCTTTTAGCAAATTATTGACAAAAATAGAATTCTGTTATTTATCGCTAAAACGTCTGTTGAAGTGTATGTTGCAATATATGTGTTAAGATATTTGTAACAGAGTGTATAAGTAAAGCGCCTGTAAAACAGTGTATAACATCGATATTAAAGTGTATTCCATGTTGTATTTAAGAGTAGGTGAAGGAATGGGTTGAAGTGTGGTTGAGGTTTAATACAGGAATTTAAAAATACACGTTAATGAGTACATTGAAGTGAGTATTAGAAGGTGCGTTTTATACTGGTTTCAAATTTTGGTATAAGGCCAGCAATTTCGAGGTAGGGGTAAGTCGATTACACCGACCCCTAGGGCTCAACTGGTACTTATTTTATCGATCCTGAAAAGATGAAAAGCAATGTCGACTCGGCGAAAGGTTAACTCCGAACGCAAACAGGGACGAAACGCCGAAAAGTATTTTGTCCGGCATGCTAAGGACGCTGTCAGGTTGCTGCCTCACGTGCCTTTATTGTCGACACCAAGTTTAAGTTAAATTATATTTTAAAGTGCATGTGTTAAATATTGTTGCGGGGGGGGGGGAATGGTGGCATACACTATGGTAAATCCTGGGTTGAATTTTGTAAGTAATGCATTAAATATTGTGGTAAAAGACTGTGGTAAAGAATGAGGTGGGGTTGTGGAAAGTAGTGTGATAAATGGCGTGTGGAATATTGTGGTAAGTACTGCGGAAATACTGTTAAATATTTTGATAAAACCCGTAGAAAATATTGTGGTAAATACTGGGGTAGAATTTGTGGAAACTATTTTGATGTATAGGAGCACTCCGTCGGTTACGACGATGAGGGTTCCAGTTGATCCGATCAACGGAACAGCCTGCTCGTGAAATTAACGTGCAAGTGGCTGAGCACTCCACAGACACGTGTACCCTTAACGTAGTTCTCAGGGAGATTCAGTGTGACAAGGCTGACCCTTTGAAATACAGGTTCTACTCATTTTTGCCAGCTGAGTGGACTGGGGCAACGTGAAATAAAATGTCTTTCTCAAGGACACAACGCGTCGCCGGGAATTGAACTCACGACCTTGCGATCGTGAGCCGAAAACCCACACCACTAAACCACGCGCCTTGACACTCTGGTGTATAACGTGGTTAAGAATACGATAAAGCTGAGGAAGATATTGTGGGAAATAATGAGGTGAAGTTTGTGGAATATGCTGTGGTATATTGTGTGGCAAATAGTGTGATATATACTATGGTAAAACCGCGATAAAGAATGGGGAAAAGAATGGAATAAGGTTGTGGTAAATATCGTTGTCAATAATACAGAGAAACTTGTGATAAATACTGTGGCAATTGTTGTATTAAATGCTATGATAAAACACTGAAGTAAATGATGTGGTAAACACCATTTTTAATGCTCTGGCAAAATTGTGGTCAACACCTCAACACTTGGTAAATACTGTTGTAAAAATTTGTGGCAAGAACGGTGGAAAAATTGTGTGATAAATGTCGTGACAGATGCTGCGGAATAGATGTTTGTGGAAAATATTTTGTGGTAAAGGGATATGGTAAATACTTCGGTAAAGACTATGGTAAAGAGGTGTACTAAACACTTTGAGGAGTTGTATGGTAAAAGAACATGGTACGTCTTGTGGTAAAAATTCTGTTCAGTATTCTGTTCAGTATTCTGTTCAGTATTGTGGTAATGGAGTGTGGTAATACGGTGGTAAATGCAGTAGTAAAGATGTGCGATAAATCTGTGTTAAAGGTGTGTGAAAAAGCATTGATAATAGTGAAGCAAATACTGTAGTAGAGGCTATGGCATATGCAGTGGTAAATATTTGTTAATTACGGTGTTCTAAAGGTGTAGGATAAAAGAAAACAAAATAATAAATGCATTGAAAAAAATAAACAAACATTAAATAGAATTTTGTATTTTGGAAATGGAAAGGAATTTATTAGCTAAAAATATTTAATTAAAAGGGACAGCCAGCTTGTCTAATTTCAATAAATAATTGCGCACGCATATAATATATACATATAGCTATCAGTAATATATATATATATATATATATATATATGTGTGTGTGTGTGTACATACATTCTATGTTCCCACGTATGCATACGCGCGTACTGATAGCTATGTATTGCTATATACAGATATATGGGTATATGTGTGTGTGTTTTTGTGTATGTGTGTATGTTTCTACTGTTAAATAATTGTTAGTGCACATTCGTATGCCCCTACGTATACATTTATATTTATATATACATATGTATATCTGTGTATGTATGTGTGTGTGTGTATGTATGTATGTACTGAGAGAGAAACAGACAGATAGCTAGCTAGAGACATCGATATGACGGTTCGTACATACGTTTGTACATAATGTATGCATGAACACTCGTGCATACACACACACATCTGTATGAATGCATACATAAACGCATACATTAAATGATACACTCAGTGTTTCTCACACATCCATTATTGCATGCCTTTATGAATACATATTTGCATCTATGCATACATACATACATACATACATACATACATGCATGCATGCAAGTATATATACCTAATCTCATACTCATATACATACATTCTTAAATACACATACAGACAATGCAAATACCCTTTAATAGTGAGAGACAGGGGTATATTAGATATCGAAATTAATTTTTCTTCAAACTGATAACACCATATTATTATTATTATTATTATCACTATTTTTGTTGTTATTATTATTCAAATAAAAAATTAAAGAAAATAATAATCATCATTGTTATTAAAATAGAAATAAACATATATATATTATTATTATTACTACTATTATTTTCGTCCTCATCATTATTAAAATTTTTAAAAAAATTAGAATTGAATATAAAAAGTAAAGTAGAATACATTATTATTATTATTATTATTATTATTATTATTGATATAAAATCTTAATGGCTTTGTTTCATGATAGAGAAATGAGATGTTAGCATTATTCACTTATTGACTCGGGATGCAAGTATATTGTGTGCCGTCCTCTTGCTGTGTGTGCCGATGAATGTAAGTCGTGTTCGCAAATAAAGTATGAAAGCGTTTGAAAAAAAATGTATGTCCTTATTTTTCATATTCAAACATCTTTAGTTTCGTTTACATAATTCAATAACAACAACGACTTTAAATATTCCTCCTTTGATAATAAGTCATTAGTGTGGCCATTATGCTCGCAGACAATGTAAAGAACTTATGCACACTTCTATCTGGTTGTTGTCGGTGTTGTTGTGAAAATTCACTAATAGTTATATGGTTATTTATTTTATTTGTGAATTTTCTTCAGTTATTAAGGACTTCACGAAGATCCGGTCGAATAAAGAAGAGAAGACAAAATCAGGGCGAGATATGCGAATAGTTTTAGCGACTTTCTAACGAAATTTTTAACGACTCTATAACGTAGTTTGAACAGAATACCATTAGACTGGCTTAATTTAATGCTTAAGTGATTAATGCGATGTTTCCTTTGTCAATAAACCAAATTAGTTAACATATCTGGTTAAAGAGAGTTTCTTGTTTAATCTAATAAAGATGTCGCTGCTGCTGCTGTTTTTATTTTCATTTCTTCTTTTTATTTTTGCTTCCTCACATCAGTTGGCTTCTTTTGTCGGTGGAATATCATTAACTGAGATTTGTTGGTCTTTAATAATGGATTATATGTCTGCGGCCAGGATTTCAGCTTAGATTTTTGAGACCTCTTCATTGGTATACTTCTATTATACTTGTAAATTTTTAGTATCAACCATATGTAACAGTCATATTTTATCAATGATTCATAAAATATTTGAAATAGTAATGGAACTAAGAGGTAACTATATAACACACCGCAAGTTGCATGACTTTTTTAGTAGATTCCATGGCATATATGGCTTCGTTTTGACTTTTATACGTTATGAAAATGTGTATGGATAGACGAGTGTATCAAATACACGCTCTTGAAGGGTAGTTTAAACATTTTGATAGTTAACTATTTCGAAAATTTTCTCCATAGCAGTGTATCCGTTCATCTATAAAACTGCTGAACTGTTGTCCCTATAAATCCCTCTGCTGGTGTTCATTTATCGAGAGTAACAATTCATGAAAGTGCCACAAAATCAGCAATTCCCCCGCGAACGTAGCTTCCCACAAAAATATCAAACAATATGTTACTCTACCTTCTGACACAGTGAAGTGGAATTTTAGATTTTTAATCCAAAATTTTAAAATATTTAATGAAATATTTTCCCCAACATGATTCTACTCAAAACTCATGCCATTTCGGTTACGTTTGCAATGTAACTTTGGTTTTATTGTACATCAGCCATAAGTGAATGAATTTATTTTGAACAGTCCAGCTGGTGAAGAAAATAGCTGTGTATATAAGTATTTAATCGGCAATTAGCTCCTAGAAATATATTTATGAGCAGGACAAATAATTGACCAATAACGCATATGAATTTGCATGTCAGTGAAACAATTTCCAATATCATAATATACCAAGCATCTGTGAAACAAGCTACACATCTTAGCACACGGGTGATAACGCGTCTCTGTCGAGGAACACTATACTCTTCGTTTATCGATTTCGATAATTTCAGAGAGGAATATTACAAAAAATTAATGCAAAATCTGATCATACAAATAAATACAAACAAAAATCTATTCTCAGTGTTCAGGCAATAATCAAGTAGCACGCACACACACGCGCACACACGCGCGCACACACGCGCGCGCGCACACACACACACACACACACACACACACACACACACACACACACACACACACACACACACACGAAGAATGTAAAAAGAGAAAATAGACAGCTTCTATCAATACGGAAAGTTTAATAAAACACATTTCTGGCGCATAGGCCCATCTTCAGAAGAAAAGAGCAGTCTAAGAAAAATCCAGTTCTGTAGGATCCGTCAACCCATTCAAATTCCCTAGCGTTTGTGTAACAACAGCAATCGCTCTCCAAACGTAGGTGTAATCCATGTCCCACGAGTTGGTGTAAACAAACTAAGCTGCTGCTATAAATATTGTGATAACAGGATAAAGACAAGACCTGATTCTTCACAGCAGTAATTTATGAACAATAATTAGGAATTATAAAGGAAGAAAATGTCCGCAGAGGGAATCGTGAGGTCCGACAATCACTGGCTATTTACGCTGACACTCGGAGTCCAGACTGGGTTAAATTTTCTCCGAAATTAAATATAAATGACTGTCTGCTCCTCTTTCCCTCTCTATCACTAATGTGTGTGTGTGTGTGTGTGTGTGTGTGTGTGTGTGTGTGTGTGCGAGCAAAAGAGATTGAGAGAGGAACAAACAAGCATTTGTATGTAATTTTAGAGAAATTTGACCCAGCCGAATATATACATACATACCTGTATATACATGTATGTGTGTAATATGCATGTATACATGTGAGTTCATATATATATATATATAATGCATCTATACATGTATGCATAAGTAAGTGTATATATACACAAATAATGTTGCATGTATTTATATATGTATGTATTTGCATGAATGTATATACGTATGTGTATATGCATGCATATTTATATTCACACAAATATACATCCATATATCTGTATACGTACATCTACGCTTCCAACGTACCTATCTACTTCTCTCTCTCTCTCTTCATATATATATATATATATGTATATATATATATATATATATGTATATATATATATATATATATGTATATATATATATATATATATGTATATATATATATATATATATGTATATATATATATATATATATATGTATATATATATATATATATATGTATATATATATATATATATATATGTATATATATATATATATATATATATATGTATATATATATATATATATGTATATATATATATATGTATATATATATATATATACATATATATATATATATATATATACATATATATATATATATATATATATATATATATATATATATATCCAATTAATTGTAGCTACTTACTGGTCTACATCATTTAACAGAGCGGATTAACAGTTAATATTACCCTATTCAATGAAAGTAATGTTGTCATAGCAACAGTCTCCATTACAACTTTTAATATTCTCAATACACTTCCAAGAACTTACACCGTATCTAAGTCTTGTGAAGTGTCTTCTAATTCCATAATTGCAGACCTTTGGCACTACCGTTTCTGGTCATTGCATTTATGATTTGATGTCAAAATTCTTGGAATAATCGTCTTGAGGATTAATACAAGACTTCATTAGATTTTATCGGTAACGAATTAACGAGATTTAATAGAAAATGTTAATTATGTATACGACCAGTGGGAATGAGAAACAAGAATTATTGGCACGTATGGATTCCTTAATGAGAATTGGTGAGTTTGGTTTGAGATTACAAGTAGAATCTTTAAAATATTTTGTTAAACTCATATCCTTTCGTGTGAATGCATGTGTGTGTGTGTGTGTGTATGTGTATATATATATATATACACACACACACACACACACACACACACACACACACACACACACACACACACACACATATATATAAATATGAATATCTATGAGTGTGTGTGTGTGTTTGTATGATTGTATATAGAAGAATATAACAATCAAAGAAATTCCATCTAAGTCTGGTCTTCACGTTTCATTATTTGTAACGTTTGCAATTTTACAAAATTGAAACAAACAAGTACTTTTATGCGTACGACTGTCATTACATAAACCCGACGACTGCGTAACGCATGAAAGAATTAGTTTATTTCAATATTGTAGAATTGCAAATAATGAAGCATGAAAACCAGACTTAGTCGGAATTTCGTGGCTGTGTAGTAAGTAGCTTGCTTACCAACCACATGGTTCCAGGTTCAGTCCCACTGCGTAGCACCTTGGGCAAGTATCTTCTACTATAACCTCGGGCAGACCAAAGCCTTGTGCGTGGATTTGGTGAACAGAAACTGAAAGAAGCCCGTCGTATATATATATATATATATATATATATATATATATATATATATATATATATATATATATATATATATATATATGTGTGTGTGTGTTTGTGTGTCTGTGTTTGTCCACCCACATTCGCTTGCTTGACAACCGATGCTAGTGTGTTCACGTCCCCGTAACTTAGCGGTTCGGCAAATTGACCGATAGAATAAGTACTAGGTTTACAGAGAATAAGTCCTGGGGTCGATTTGTTCGACTAAATGCGGTGCTCCAGCATAGCCGCAGTCAAATGATTGAAATAAAAAAAATATGTGTATGTATGTATGTATATATATATATATATATATATATATATATATATATATATATATATATATATATGCATACCCCTATATACATATGTACCTGTATACATCAATATGTAGGTTCCTTTATTATTGTACATCCAAAGAGCCAGTAATTTTAAGTAATCACCTTTATCAGAAAGAAGGATTTGTGATTAAACTGTGGACATTTATCAATTGATCTATCATCGCTTAACGTGTCAATCACATCGCTTGTAACGTTGCCCTTCTTTTATCGAAGATTCTAATAAACTGCAGAGTCATCATTCGTTGTGATTGCAGTTTGTTTGTAGTTTCGTAAAGCTTGCTTGTTTGTATGTTAATTAAAACAACGGTGAAGTTACGTAGGAAATCGTTTAGAATTCCCAGTTTAAAGATAGAAGATAGTGAAAGAGATTTAAAAAAAAAGAAGCTAAAGATATTCTACTTTTGCTTGGCAAATTTACACGTTCAAAACTGTTGCAGAATTATAGTTACATCAAAGACAAGATGGCGGAAAAGTCGGTCGGGTAGTGGGAAAATAAGGAGAGCGATAGAAGTGGAGGCAATCGATGTGTTAAAATAGATAATTGGAAAATGATAATAATAATAATAATGGTAGATGAATAATAAAATAAAATAGAAGTTGTAAATTTGCACCTTCAAAGAGATTAGATGGTACTTTGATAAATGTTCTCATGACGAAAATAATTACTGCTTCGGAATCATCGCTACCCGAGATAGAGGAGTATTATACCCGCTTTAAACAATTTTACACTTCAAGCTATCTTAGTGAATAGAGTCGATTAACTCTGAGTGGCGGTATCTGAGATTGTGTATGTAGGTTCGTATGTGCATATGTTTGTGTGCGCGCGTCTATGTATATATCTGTATATGTGTGTGTGTATATATATATATTTCTATGTATGTATGTATGTATAGATAGATAGATATAGACACACTCTTATGCATAAACACACACATATTTCAATATACAAATGTGTGTGTGTGTGTGTGTGTGTGTGTGTGAGACTGTGTGTATGCTGCCGTGTCTAAGCATACATCAATGGCTCTGCGTCACATCGAACACTTCAATGAATTACTGTGGGGTGGGTGAGTATCTACACGCATGCGTATATCTCCGTATGTATTTGCGTGTGTATTTATGTATGTATATATATATATATGTATGTATGAATCTGTCTGTCTGTCGATCGATCTATCATGTGTGTTTACGTACGTATGTATGTGTGTGTATGTACGTATATGTGTATGTATGTGTGTGCATATGTATGTATACATGTGAGTGTATGTACGTATGTGTGTATGTATTTGCTAAATCAGATAATACACCGTACTGCGTGTATGTATTTATGTGCCTCCGAGCATTTATTCACAAGTGTGTATATGTGTGTATATGAGAATAGATGTGTGTGTGTGTGTGTGTGTGTGTGTGATATGAAATAATTCAAAGAAATATCTGTGAGTATATGTGTGTCTTTGTCGGTTTGTATATGTGCGTTTTGTGTGTGTGTGTGTGTGTGTGTGTGTGTGTGTGTGTGTGTAAAATCGAACTTTCATTATCCCCCCCCCCTCTTTTGATCATTGGCCGATTGTAGACAGGACAGTTTGACAGCTGAACAGGGGCCAAATCTATTGACTGCTGAAGATGACGATGGTGAGGTGGGGCGATGATGATCACGGTAGTGGTGATGGTAGTGGAGGTGGTGGTGGTAGTGGTGATTGTGATGATGGTGATGGTAGTTGTGGTGGGGGTGGTGATACTTGTTGTCGTGGTGGTGGCGGCGAGGATGACGATGAGGACGCTGATGATGATGGAGAGGAGGAAAAGGAGAAAGAGGAGGAGGATGAAGAGGAGGAAGAATAGAGAAGGAAGAGGAGGAGGATGAAGAAGAGGTGGTGTGGTCAACGATGACGACGCCGCCGACATTCGGTAGGCTTGTTGTTTGATACGTGAAGTGGTAACCCTATCTCCCTGGACGCCGTCGTGGATCGCTGGACATATGGATCTATAAAACTGCTCGAGACGTGGGTTGAAGCGTAACGGAAATTGGAGTGGTAGCAAAGGGTGACAACGTTTTTGGTGAAAATCTGGGCGCTGGAGAGATTTGGCTGGTATGCTCTTACCAGGTCAGGACGAATTCAAAATGAATACCACTGTCTGTGATGTGTGCAGAGCGACGAAAATATTCTGCATATATTTGTTCCAATGTCTGACTTGTGTCGTTATGTCGAACAAAGAACTGGTTTATTCTATCTTGAAGATCGCTCCGCTGCCGCCTTTAATAAGGTGAAGGCGACAGTTTTTGTCGAAAAGGTTGTGCGATGGACAAAGCTGAAAGGACTGAGGGCTGGAAGTTTACTCTTTGGTCAAACCCACATTGATGTTTCTTGTTCTGCTTCGGAAGCAAAATGAGGATTGAGGGGGAAGCGCTTTCCTCCAGTAAATTTGTCAAATGTGTGTGTGTGTGTGTGTGTGTGTGTGTGTGTGTGTGTGTGTGTGTGTGTGTGTGTGTGTGTGTGTGTGTGTGTGTGTGTGTGTGATGGGGGTATGACTGTGTTGAAAAGGGTTAAGATGGATAGAGCAACGCTAAGCGTGCACCTGTAGAATGGAGGTACCTTTTAGAGGGAATCGTGGAGGATATAAGAATTGACTGTGTGGGAGCGATTATTGATTTGGTAGGGGACAGCTTAGGTAGTCTTGCAAGATATTTTGGAAGATTTTCAGGTCGAAGATTACGAGCAATTTCCAGAAGTCCTTGGTTTGGCAGAGTTACAGAGGCGTGCTCTGTTTTAAATGAAAGTCTATAATACAGACACTGGCTTAGCCGTGCTGGAGTCGCCAACAACCGAATCTTTCCAAGACAAACTGGGACTCGATCTATTGTTGAATTGTGTGTTTAAATCAAACAGCTGTAAACACGAGCAGGACAGATCCGGTCAACACCTGATACTAGAACAGACCTCCGCCTTCCCTTAGCAAACAACGGTGGTCTTTCTTTTCTCTATCTGGTAGCTACGGTGAAAGTAGTTGTATAGTGGGTGGGATTGAAAGATTTGATGGTAGAACTTTTTCTCCCAGGGTAACCCCTAATCAGTGTCTTGAAGTATCATTCAATGAGAAATGCGGGACAAGAGATGCCTTCGAATAAATTCTAAAACTTTGAATGAGGATAAGGAAATAAACTAGGTTTTGGTCACTCCTTGGCTGCTAATATATTTTATCAAGACCGAGAACCATGAAAAGCAAAACCGACCCAAGGAAGATGTGAATCCTATAGAAAAGGTCGTGAATATAAAATATATAACTAGACAATGAATAAATAAACCAAGATTGAGATTTTATATAAAATTTGGAAATGAACTAAAAAATTTTTCTTTTTTTTTTTCTTTGTAAATTATTATTTTTTTTCGTATTTGGTAAATTCTGGAAAAAAAGAAAAAATTGGGCAGCGACTACACAATGTCTTTTTGTAGAATTTAATTCCGAGAGGGTAGAGGAAGGTCGGGAAGAAGGGGAGTTAGATCGAAAGAGAGGTAGAGAGAGAGAGAGAGAGATGGGAAAAGAAATAGGGAGGAAAAGAAATGAGAGAGAAGGAGGGAGAAGGAGGGAGAGTGAAATGAATGAGAGTAGATGCGTGTATATCAATTTATAAAAGTAATATAATTGTCTGCATCATAAAACTATAAGTAGCTTAGGTTTGAATATATGCGTGTATGTGTGTGTGTGTATGGTGGTGTATACACACACATACATACATATATATATATATATACACTTATATATGTATACATATATACAAGCACACATACATATATATATTTATATATGTGTTATTAGATATGTATATGTATACAAATATATATGCATATATATATACAAATATATATGCATATATATATACAAATATATATGCATATATATATACAAATATATATGCATACATATATATATATATATATATATATATAGACGTGTGTGTATTTATGTCCGTATATATATATACCTTCTCAGTAAGACCTTATCAGAACAGATTACACAAACTATTTTACTTACGTTAAAGAACTTAGATTAATCAGAAAATTGTTTGATATATTTTCAAGAAGAACAAGAAGACATAAAAATGTCTGTGACAAAATCTAACAGAGCTTGAAATATATAAAATTCATTCAAATAAATATAACAACATATTTTTTTTTAAATCCTATCACGAGATATAAGTGGTTTGATGGTAGCTCTTACCTAACAGTTAGTTTTTTTTCTGTCTCTTTTAAATACATTCTTAAATCAAACGTATTTTCGTATTTTTTGCATCAGTTTCCTGTCTTTTTACCCAGAAATTTATCTCAACGTCTCTTTACATTTCATCCCTATTTTATATCATCAAACAACTGGTTGTTTTCGTTTTCCTTCTTTTTCTTAGATTTCGAGCTATTATAGTTTTTCCTTTAAAAGGATTCTAGTTTCTTAAGTAACTACTACAGGGTGCGCTTCTGAGAAAATGGGTTCGCATTCTATTATCTGCAGATTAGAAGCCATGAAATCCACTGCCTGGTACTGCATCAGGGCATTTTATTATTATTATCATTATTATTATCATTATTATTATTATTATTATTATTCAGTCCGTTGCAAGGTTAACCGTTTACATTTGAGGGAACTGGAACAAAATGAAATGAAGTTTTCTGCTCAAGAACACAAGACATCACTCTGTTTGGGAATCGGAATCACGATTTTGTGATTGTGAGCGCGACACTTCTAACCACTAGGCCACGCATTGTCCTACCTTTGCATAGGTTTATATGTTATTATTTTATAACGAGAAGCGGAACTTCACATTTTGGGATCGAGTTTTCGTCAGAGAAAAAAACAAAACAAAAATATCACCCAAATTATTCTACAATTTTTCCTGAATCTGTCTCTTGCCATATTGTTTAGATTTCCTTTATGTTTTTACCAATATCTTTACTTATTTTGTTTTACTTAAGACTAGTATCTTAAGACTAATGTCTTAAACAGACAAAATAATGGGACGTTGTCTTGTTTTGTTGCTTTGTGATTATATTAGGAGCAGCGTTTCACTGTTTAATAATTCACTTAATATTAATTCTAGAAAACACCATTAAGACGAATTAGAGAGATTATAAACTCGGTTGATTATTAGAAAGTGAGCGAAACCTATGGAAATGTTGATATTAAATATGCCTCCAAACTATATCTGAGAAACATCAAAGGGGTACAAAAGTGTTATATTGAAATGAAGCACAATATATTAGCTTCTGGATTTTAACTAATAACCATGTAATATGGAATTATTATTAGCTAATAAACGTCTTAGGGTTTGTTGTTTATAACAAGGGGCAGTAAACTACGACCCAAAGGCCTCACTTCATCCGGCTCACAGATTTTGCTGAATATAGGTTAAGAAAAATCTGACTTGATCTACAGACCCATTATATCTGAGCTTAACCTGGCTTCGGTTGTGATAAGCGGCTGACACTAGGAGGCGCTAGTCCCTTAAGGGGCTAAACCGCCGCTAAATTGTTGCAGTTGACACTAATTTTCTTGCCGTACGAATTGAGTAATGTGCCTTGCTGAAGGACACAATGCAAGCTATTCCCATTCAATGTCGAAAAGTAGAGCAAAATCTTAATTTTGTAATGCACTCTCAAGCGAATCGATATTTATTCCTTTTTTTTTTTTTTTACTTGTTTCGATCATTTGACTGCGGCCGTGCTGGGGCATCCCCTTGAAGAATTTTAGTCAAACGGGTCGACTTCAGTGATTTACTTTTTCTTTTAAGCCTGGTACTTATTTATCGGTCTTTTGCCGAACTGCTATGTTACGGGGACAAACACACCAACACCGGTTGTCAAGTCACACACACACACACACACACACACACACACACACACACACACACACACACACACACACGGGTTTCTTTCAGTCTTTCAGTTTCCATCTAGCAAATCCACTCACGAAACTTTGGTCGGCCCAGTGTCATAATAGAAGACACTTGCCCAAGGTGCCATGCAGTAGGGCTGAACAGAGAACTATGTGGTCGGAAAGCAAACTTCTTGCCACACAACCACGCCTGGGCCTATCACTAAAATATATATCTGTTGAGGAAAGCAGGTGAACTAGTAGCTGGTACCATACTCATCCGGAGGCTACAATTGCCTTACTAAAAATATTTACTAAAAAATTTTCCGAAAAACCTTTACTAAAGATATTTTTAGTTGTCCGTTAAGAAACGCAGCTAAACTAGTTGATGCAACAATTATACCCCAAAGCCATAACTGCTCCCATCCAGCTCAATG
>NC_142947.1:46822835-46830335 GCF_046866305.1 Octopus bimaculoides | reverse complement strand
CTCATCTCACGATCTCAGATTTTGTACCACGCTTTGAAATCTCATATTACGTTTTATACATACATATATACGTACGTACGTACGTGTGTGTGTGTGTGTGTGTGTGTGTGTGTGTGTGTGTGTGTGTGTGTGTGTGTGTGTGTGTGTTTGGGTATTTTTATCAGTTTGGAATTTGCAAAATTTTTCGCTCCGAATGACCTGCTGTAGAATTTAGTACTCAGAAAAGTGGAAGAAGGGAAGGAAGAGGTCGAGACGGAAGAAGTAGAGGCGAAGCAGATGAAGAAGAAAGAGGAAGAAAAGAATAAAGAAAGAAAGAAGGCAAGGAACGCGTTGCAAGTGTTAAACGTGGGTGGAGCTGGGAGTAAAAATTGTTATGCAACAAAATTTTTTAATAACCCCGAATGGATGCAAAAATACGAATCGGATAATTTAATATGGAACGCAATATATTATACTTTCAGCGAAGAATACGCGTGCGAATAAAAGTTTATGGATGTATATATATATATATATATATATATATATATATGTTCATATTAAATGTGAAGAAATAGATATGGACACTTTATGTATGTATGTATGTATGTATGTATGTATGTATGTATGTATCAATCTATCAATACATATATATTTATATACACATATATACATACCTATAAATATGTGTATGTGTATTTACATATATATGTCCGTGTGTATTTATATACACATATACACACGCATATATACATGCATACATACATTCGTACATACATTATATATATATATATATACATGTATATACAAATATATATATATATATATATATACATGTATATACAAATATATATATATATATATATATATATATATATATATATATATATATATACATGTATATACAAATATATATATATATATATATATATATATATATATATATATATATATATATATATGAACTGCTAGCATCTTTCAAATCACACACGCACATGTATATGTATGTGTGTGTAAACATATGTATGTAAGTATGTATATAAGTCTTTCACAGAAATATGCAAATGCTTATTATCCTATATGCACACTTACCGTAACCATAAACGCACAAACAGACAGAAATATTACACAGAAAAACGTACAACAGAACGATAAGATGATGGCTGAGTATAATATACGACATAAGGGACAGATATCGGGAACCTACTATGACACAGTTATCACCATCATCTGAAATTATTACAAAATTTATTACGTATGATATTATTCTATTCACTGTACATATCTTGGCATAATTATTAGCATTTGAACACTTGTGAATATATATGTTTAAATGTTTCACGATTTGTGTTTAGCCGTTTGTTAACTCCGCCTGGGCGAAGGCGGAGGTATTGTTTCAGTCATGTTTATTTGTTTGTCCGTGGACAAGATATCTAAAGAATCGCTGGATGAATTCGGATGAAACTTTCGGAGATATTTGGCTTCATGACTGGTATGAAATGATTAGATTTGGGGATCAATCTGGTACCGGACAAGGATTCTGGATAATTTTTCCTGTTTTTTTACTTATTTTTTGTGAGCAATCGGGTTCATTTTGATTAGCTTATAGTTGTTTCTGGTACAGGATACAGTGGACTCTTAGTTGAGTGCCTGAATAAGACCTCATAGCTCCTACCAGTCCACTCCATCTTATAGTAGAAACAGCTGTGAGTTAATGAACTTCATAAGATAATAATTTATTCCTTTGTCATCTCACTCTCTTATCATCGCTCTATATTTTTCTAATGTATTTTTCTAATGCCTCGTTCTGAAATATATTTGTTGAGTTCGACACCAAGTTTATTAGTCGTACAAGTTTGTGATATATGTATCATTAATATTATTATTATTATTATTATTATTATTATTATTATTATTATTGAGTGAGAGAGCAGTGCAAGCCATAAAAGTGACACTAGGGTAAAATATACGAAACCCAGTATATCCATCATGACTACCCGTCTGATACGGGTGCACCAGGTACATGCATCACAACCATTTGTGCGCGACATGGTAATCTCATATCAAGATAAACAGTGCATGACCTTGCAGGTGGGGCCCAGTTTGAATTTTCTTTAGGTCGAGTGACCCATCCCGCTCAAAAGGAACTTGAATAAGTTTTGTTTAAGGATGACGAACGGAACACCCAGGTTTCCAAAGGTGAATTATTCAAATCCCAAAGAATTCCTTTCAACACATGGCTATGATGCTTCCTCACTACTCCTGCTCGTGATCAGAGATGTACATATCATCAGCCATCAAGGGACATGCTCAACTTGTTATGGTCAAACAACTGAAAAGAAAATCTGAACAGAATATGCTGTGGCCCATCTTTTATTCCAAGACAAGACAATGTACATGATAACACTTCCAATCAGCTAAGATCAGAAGCCATGAGAGCCATTGTCTGGTACTGCATCAAGGCATTGGTACTGCTTCAGGGCAGAACCAATTATCATCATCATCGTTATCATCACTATCATCCTCGAAATCAACGTTGGCTCCTTCTGTAACTAATAAATGCATCGATCAGTTCTGATGAGGCCATAGGTACTGAAACAATCTTCAGATTTATACTCTGTAACTAAATGGCGAGCATAAAATATTCTGCTGTTTACTGCATCATGACCTATAAAATATGTGTGTGTGGATAATTATTCAATATATAAATGATATATGTAAACAATGTCATTTGATCGTGTATTATCAGTAATATTGCCTATTTATTGCATCCCATTTGTTATTAACAAAGACAACTAATTAATATAAAAATGTATCTGTGCGCGATTCTATCTGTGTGCGTTTCTATGCATATCTGGGTATATATATCTCTTTACCCCATTGCGTAGCTCTACGTTTGTGAGTCTATGTCTATGAGCGTACATGTGTGTGTGTGCGTGCGTGTGCATATATATATTTATATATACACAGATACGTATATATGTGTATGTATATATATGTATACGTGTATATGTATGTATATATATGCAGGCGAACGCGTATGTTTTTATGAGTGGTGTTATATGTGCGTATTTGTCTGGCATGTTCGTGTTTCTTTTGGAATTGTGTGTGTGTGTACTTCAGCAGTTGTGTGTCTACACATTCGTATAAACATTGATGTGTGCGTATATGCATCTGTGTCTATACGCATGTGCTATAAGTGCGGTTCGTAAATAAATTGCGAGTAATTTATAAAATAATTTCTATAGAAATAATAATTAAATATGTAAACAATGCACTGCGAAATGTATTCAGAGCAATAACCATTCTTTTATGCATGTATATATATATATATATATATATATATATATATATATATATATATATATATATATATATATACACATGTATATATATATATATATATATACGTGTATATGTATGCATATGTTTGAATATATGCATGTATATATGTATACATACACACACATATATATATATATATATATATATATATATGCTTATATGTATATGTATATTCTCTCTCTCTCTCTCTCTCTCTGTATGTATATATATATATATATATATATACATATATATATATATATATATATATATATATATATATATATAGGGTGGGGTACTTGTGTTAACTTGTGTTTATTTATCTGCACATGTGTAACTACGTATGAATGTGTGTGTGTGTGTGTGTGTGTATGTGGGTAGGGAGGTTTGCTCTATATAGGCATGTAGATATGTGTATAGGTATTCTCATTTACAGGTAACCATACAACATTATTGAAATGTCACGTTGATTATTATAAAGTCAATTTTATACACAACACGAACAGAATATATTGATAGCTTATGCGGTGGAGCCATAGCCTCACCTAATTCAATTAAAAGTCACTAATGTTTCCGTAATGCATCTGCCTTGCATACGTATCAACACACACACACACACACACACACACACACACACACACACACACACACACACACACACACACACACACACACACACACACACACACACACACACACACACACATGTATATATGTGTGCATATATATGTATGTGCATACGTATGTATATTTATATGATGTAATCTGCTTGCCACACCCACGACTACCACCTGGTATTTTGAGGTCTAAACAAAAAACGAAGAGTGTATATAGGCTAACATCCATCTTCCTGGTATTTGCTACAATCGTGTGTGTGTATACACAAATATATTCATATATATATATATATATATATATATATATACATGAACATGTATATGCATGTACCTATATACGTGTATATATATATGTATATATATATATATATATATATATATATATATATGAATGTGTAATGCATACACATTAAATTTGTGTCATTTCTACAGTACATTACTGTCACAATGTTATCAAATCAACTCTATTTAACATCAGAATCATTAATCAGTCCTCCTCCCGCCACCACCGTTTTTACATCACATCAACCGCCATCGTTTTCCCTCCTCACACCACCACCGTTTTTATACACTGATCATTATCTCACATCTCACCGCCGCCATCTTCGCATGACATCAACCACCATAGCGTTCCCTCCCTCACGCCACCAACAGACTGACAGAATCGTTAGATCATACGAGAGTCGAATGCCTCGATACATTTGTTCTGATTTTGATCGTTTGTGTCCTGAGCTCAAAACCTGCCAAGGTCAACCATTTCTTGCATCCTCTTAGGGTCGATAAAAAAAGTACCAGTCCAGGCTCAGATATGAGAACAGGAGACGAAGGCCATGAATAGAGAACACGACATGGGACAGCAAAATCGTCTTTGAAATCACTCAAGATGGATAGACAAACAGACAGGCATTCAGATAGATAGATAGATAGATAGATAGATAGATAGGGCTCGTCAGATTAAGCTTCTGGAGACACTTGTTTGATTCTGGCATTGTATTGATGTGAGAGCTGGACTCGAAGAACGAATGACACAGCCGAGCTGAGGGTCAGCTGGACAACCCATAGAAGAAACGAGTCAGTACATGAGAAAATGAGAATAGAAAGAGAATTATGGCATCTGTCAGGAAGGGAAAACTGCAGTATTTCGGGCATGTTATCAGGGACCTGAAAGCGCATGGCTCAGTGGTCAGCACGCTAGGCTCACAGTCATTAGGTAGTTAGTTCGAGTCCTGGACCGGGTTGGGTGTTGTGTTCTTAAGCAAGACACTTTATTTCACGTTGCCCCAGTTCACACAGCTGTAGAAACGAGTTGTAACGTCACAGGTGCCAAGCTGTATCGGCCCCTTTGCCTTTCTCTTGGATGACATTGGTGACGTGGAGGAGGGGGAGGCTGGTATGCATGGGCGACTGCTGGTCTTCCATAAGCAATCTTTCCCGGACCTGCGCCTCGGAGGGTAACTTTCTAGGTACAATTCCATGGTCTTTCATGACCGAAGGATGTCTTTACCCTTTTTTATGAGGGACAAGCACCCCGGTATCCACATCTTGGAAAGAAAAGTTAAACAAGGAAGAGAAGAAATAGATAAGTTAATGGCTGAACGACAACAAAGAATGGACGAGGAGGCATCTGATCGAATGGACAATCCTTGCCAAAGGCAGGAATCGGTGTAGAGCATTGTAGTGCTTCCCTCCGTGACCCTCAGCAACGAGGATGAGGTTCACCATCACCATGACCACCATATGGCTCCTCCACCACTACAATTATCATCACCTCCTCCCCCACTGCCAGTACATATATTCTTACATATATATATGTATGTGTATGTATACATAAATATATATCTACATATATGTATATATACACACATACACATGCGACATATATCTACATATACGCACATACACACAGGTGGACATACGTGTGTATAACTGTGTGCACAAACACACACACACACATATACAAATATATACATACGTACACGTATATATATATACATATATATATATATGTATGTATAGATATTTTATATATGCCAACGCATCTAACGATGATGAGTTGTCCCAGTAATTCGAAGGGTCAGCCTTGTCACATTCCGTGTCAAGCTGAATCTCCCTGAGAACTATGTTGAGGGTTATGCGTCTGTGGAGTGCTCAGCCACTTGCACATTAATTTCACGAGCAGACTATTCCGTTGATCGAATCAACTGGAACCCTCATCGTCGCAACCGACGGAGTGCCACAGATTTTATACATAACTATATATTTATTTATTAGAGTACAATATTCACAAACGTGCGAGTAGGCACAATTACATACAATCACACCATTCGCGCATACACAGATAACACACACACACACACACACACACACACTCACATAAACTCACATACAAACTCACACACATAAACATTCATGCACACACACACACACACACACACACACACACACACACACACAGAGATAAACGTAATGAATTGGTTGACGAGGTACAACAGCGGTTGAGATGTCAAATTTGACGGGTAAAACAACCAGCACAACAACAGAAATATAAACAACATTTGACAGCTCAGCAACAACAACAGCGATAATCATAACAATAGCAATAATAAGGATAAAAAAAGAAGAGCGACCACAAAAGTAGCAACAACAACAGTCAAACAAAAACAAAAACAACTGCAACAAAAAACACAACAATTGACAAACTCACCAATAAGAAAATTAATAACAAAAATAACAACAACTACAACATTAATAATAATAACAACAGCAGCAAAAATGACAAAAATAAGAATTACAACAACAATAGGAACGACTACTACGATAACGGTAACGACAACAATACGAAGAAGAAGAAGAATGACAGGAATAATGACAATAAGCTGAAGGAGAAAGGTGTGATGAGAGAAATTATGGAATTTCTGGAAATTTCTAGAATGTCCTGGTTCCGGTGTGACATAACTGCGTGGTTTTGGTGGCAATATTGATAACATATCACACACACACACACACACCACACACGCACGCACGCACGCACACATAATAATATTAGGGACAAAATTCAAAATTACAGGTAAAAACTCAATTAAAATCAATTTATAAAAAATTAAAATTAAATTGAGCTTTATAGATAAAATATATAGTTTAAAATATATATATATATATATATATATATATGTATATATGTATGTGTATATATGTATGTGTATATATGTATGTGTATATATGTATGTATATATATGTATGTATATATATGTATGTATATATATGTATGTATATATATGTATGTATATATATGTATGTATGTATATGTATGTATGTATATGTATGTATGTATGTATGTATATATATATATGTATGTATATATATATATGTATGTATATATATGTATGTATATATGTATATATATATATATATATATATATATGTATGTATATATATGTATGTATATATATGTATGTATATATATGTATGTATATATATGTATGTATATATATATGTAGGTATATATATGTATATATATATATATGTATGTATGTATATATATGTATGTATATATATGTATGTATATGCATGTGCCCAACCTATC
>NC_142947.1:46812835-46817835 GCF_046866305.1 Octopus bimaculoides | reverse complement strand
AACATCATAACATAATCCCTCATCAAAGAAGAAAGTAAAAACACTTTTATAATTTTGAAAAAAAAAAAAAAAAAAAAGGTACAATGGAATGTGTTCTTCAAAGAAACGGAATCAAGGTTTTCAGAATTTAACATCTCCACGACCGCTAATATAGACATTACAGTACAATACATCCAGCAACGCCACAATCACCAGCAGAGACACAATAGAGCATTACATTCAGCAGCATCATAATCATCATCGGATGTACTATACTGCTATACATTCGATATCATCACAATCACGAACGTAAACACTTCCAGTAGAAAGATTTAACGAAATAATTATAGACACATCTAAAAAAGAACACAACTCACATAAGGCCAACATAAAAGACTACAACCGAGTGCTAAATCAGAAATAGGCAACCCCGCGAAAGCCAGAGCCAACCGCAAACACATCTAAATCAAAATAGACCTCGACATCAAACAAATATACAAGGAAATAATAAAAAATAATAAAATATAAATGGCTAAAAAGACAGTTAACTAGGAAACATTCGTATCTGATATAAACGGCTGCACTAACAGTAAAATACTATTTAGAGTAATTAACGCCATTACCGCCGCCACCACCACCATCATCACCATCATCATCATTATCATCATCATCTACAAGAGTTGCACTATACACATGTCGCAATCACAGCTTCAACTAATATACCCACAATGCACTACCAAAGAAATTATTTTCTGTGATATTTCTCGAAAATTTCAACAAATTGATAAACGACCTTCCCACACTTCCACAAAACATGAAGACAGCCTCAGTCATCGACGACGTCGCCTTCACATTCTGCCGCCATTCGCCAGACACAGCTGCACAACCACCCAATCGCTATTTACATTACCTACAAACCTGGCTCTTCAAAAATAGACTTAAAGCAGCTTCTGCCATATCCACGATCCACTTCCTTGCCAGCAACATTAGGGGACATCAAATAGAAACGATCATCACATTCAAGAACGTTGACATATCACGCAAACACACAAACACACACATGTGCTGTGTCCTCTCCTTATATTATCCACTTCTACACCAGTCCTTGTTTTTGAGAAGACGCCTCGGTGATTTGTGGTTTCCATGGAGGAACTATCCATCTCAATTTTGGAAAGATCAGCCATAAGTAGCTTCTCAGACCGTCTATAAACAAACGTACAGGACTGTAGCGAGGCCTCTGATGAATTCTGAACCATGGCTCTCAAATTTCGCTAGCCTACGATCATGAAATAGTGTATCTCCATAAAAGAAAAAGTGTTACCGTAAAAGGCATTAACATTTACGTGAATATGGCTCGACCAGTCAACACTGATTGACTTATTATGATTGACGCGGTAAACTTCAAAGGCAAATTACGCCAACCAGTTTGGTCAAAGATTCTAGAAAAATGGCTTGTAGCTATAAAAAACTACCAATTTCAATCTCAGGTCAGAGAGCCATTAAGCCGTCTGGAGGAATCTGTATCATTTGTTTCAGTGAGTCAGTTTCTCTCTCTCTTCCACTTTTCTTATATAACACTTTTATGTTCTACTCAACAAATGGTACCAACCTTCACTCTGGCGTTGGGTAGCAAACATTAAATTTATGCAGGGATTTAAATTCCTTGCATTACAGTTATTTCATCATCCAGCAAGTTACATACAAAAGATTTCTAATTGCTATATCCGCTGAACGTTATTTAATACATTTATTGGATCGACACTTGCAAATAAGGCAATGAGCTGGCAGACTCGAAGCACCTCGAACAACATGCTTAGCAGCATTTCTTCCGGCTCTTTACGTTCTGAGTTCAAATCCCGCCGAGGTCAACATTGCCGTTCGTCCGTTCGTAATCGATAAAATACAATACCAGTCGAGCAGTGGATTCAATGCAATCGACTTGCTCCTTCTCCTTGAAATTGCTGGCATCGACCTCTGCAATGGACTGGAATCTCGTTCAAGAAGACTGTTGGAATCTCAGTCAATTCCTTGGCATGGAACCTGGATAACTGGTTCCACGAGTCCTAAGACTCGAAGACAAGACGGTCATTGTTTTCACCCACAACCAACCTAACACTGTAAACAGCCAAGAATATATGACTGACAAGCGCATTAATGGACGATTTGTATCGGATTCCCTAGATGCAGGAGAGGCTGAATGACAAGAAGTTAGCTTCCCAACCACATGGTTCCGAGTTCAGTGCCACTGTGTGGCACCTTGTCCCGACCAAATCTTTGTAAAAGGATTGAGTTGATGGAAGCAGAAAGAAACCTTTCGTGTATGGATGGGGTGTCTATGTATTTGTGTGTTTTTGTATCTGTGTTTGTCCCCATCATCGTTTGACAACCACTGTTGGTATGTTTACGCCCCCGTAACTTAGCTGTTCGGCAAAAGACACCGATAGAATAAGTACCAGGCTTTTAAAAGAAAAGTACTGGGGTTGGTTTATTTGACTGAAAATTCTCCAAGCGTGGTCGCAGTCTAATGATTGAAACTAGTAAAAGATAAAAGATATATTCTCTTATTCTTTTCAATTATTTGACTGCGGCCATGATGTAGCACCGCCTTTAGTCGAACAAATCGACCCCAGGATTTATTCTTTGTAAGCCTAGTTCTTATTTTATCAGTCTGTTTTGCCGAACCGCTAAGTTATGGGGACATAAACGCACCAACATCGATTGTCAAGCGATGGTGGAGGCAAACAGACACACAAACATACACATATATAAATTTATTTTTTTTTAAATATATATATATACATTTACATTTTGACGGATATTTGTCCTCATCTTGTTTGTTGTTAACACGTTTCGGCTGATATACCCTCCAGCCTTCATCGGGTGTCTTGGGCAAATTTCGAACCTGGGTTCTCGTTCCTCAGGTATTTTTCGATGTTGTTATTATTATTTTGGTTACTGCCTGGAATTCTTCACGTGCGATGTTGACTTTCCTGCTAATAGACTGATTATAACCACAAGGAAGCGGCTCAGTGGATGACATGCTGAACCTCTACAGCTCACTATAGGTCTTAATGGAATACCGTCCTTGTGAATCTTAGGAAGACCGTACATGTGTGGTAGTTTACTGTAGTGTTGAGTCAGTTGTCTGTACTTCATTGGTGTAAAGTGATCCTTGTTCTTGATCAAGATCTGTGAGATATATATATATATATATATATATATATATATAACAGCATGGTATTTATAATATTGCTATGGAATCCTATTCGTTAAGTCTGGACAATTATATAATGACTTCACACTAGAAATCATTGGTGTTCTTCATAAGAACATGCACATTTCATAACTTCGCCAGTTGATGAGGTTGATACGTGGTGAATATTAAGTAACCTCGGGCTCAGATGAGATTGTAGGATATAAATACGATAGAGTACAAAATACTCAAATACTTTAATGAGGGACGAATATATTTTACGATCCCGACGAACATCCAGGGTGTCACAGGTGAGGGAGAAGTTTGTACAAGCACTAAACTGGAACGCGTTTTCAGCTGAGTAGACAGTACGCACGCACACACACAAAAAGAGGTTGAAAGGCAAAATCGACCCCGGTTTCCGAACTCAAAGCGTAAAGTCGGAAGAAAAGCCACTAGGCATTTTGTCCGGCGAGGTAACGATTCTGCCAGATCACTACTTTGAGTAGAGTTGATATTAAAATGATGAATATTAATACCAGACACCTTCGAGATGTTCCAGAGAAAGCTGACTGTCTCACCATTGAATATCAAATCACTGATGCATAAATATACTGCAAAGAACATTTATGGAAAGACAAGGATTCTACAAAACAGCTTTTCTGACGACGTGAAATGGAAACTGGAAAGCACCTACAAGTAAGCTTGAAAATAAATGCAAAGGCTGCATAAACTGCAAACAAAAACAAAAAAGCAACCTAGGATAAACGGGAGGGACAAGGAAGAGCTGACGGTAAATTGGAATGGTAAGATGGATTTCTGTTACGAAAGGATGCAATGTTTTTTAAGAAATGGTAGAATGAATATGTCAAACTAGAACGTGCCTTACGTCAAGGCACCATTCTGAAGTTGCCTGATAATCTGAAGAACTAGATGTGTGATGTGTGTGAATATGTTCGCCTTTCAAAAGCAGGCTTTGTGTTAATCCTATGAAAACATACACACATACTTCAGAAATAATCTCTGGATTATCGCCTTTGATCTCTGCATTCGCAAAATATGTTAATGCTTAAGACTGTCATTCTACAGAAAGATCCAATCATTCTGGGAGAGAGGCTAAGTTCAGACTGTCATGTTTGTTGCAGGCGTTTTAAATCATCATCAGCCGGTGTCAAGGGGTCATCTCAGAACAAATAGGTCTGTGATGTTAAATGGAGATGAATTGAACAAAGAATAAATGAGACGGCTATAATCTGGCCCAATGAAGCAATTATTGTGGGTGTCATAATTGGAATTGTTAGTTTATGTTTCTAGTAGCTTATAGCGATTTGCTGCGAAGACATTAGTGGCCCAGAGAGAACTTGCGCAGTTCATGAGGAATACATTGTTTGTAAACCATTGGCGTTGCGTCTTTTCTGTTGGTGAAAATGGCCCCTCTGACTACTGTGTGTGTGTGTGTGTGTGTGTGTGTGTGTGTGTGTGTGTGTGTGTGTGTGTGTGTGTGTGTGTGTGTGTGTGTGTCTCGTTTGGATTCCTTTACTGTCTTCAATATGTGTTGTGAATGTAGTAGAGTTATTGAATTCAATTTTTCAGTGTGAGGTTTATTATACCGTTGAATGTGACGGTTGGTTGTATTTGAGGCTCTCTCATAACAAGGAAGAAGAAGAATTAAATAAGGAGCTGTTACTCCTTACTCCTGTAAGACCAGATTTCTGGGTTATTTTAAGAAAGGTTGGATTCGTTATGCAACAGTGTCTGGGGAATCTTGGGAAAATGTGAGCGAGACGTCATCTGTGAATGAGGCTGTCTGTATGTTTTCCTCTTAGCG
>NC_142947.1:46800335-46807835 GCF_046866305.1 Octopus bimaculoides | reverse complement strand
GAGGTGGTGGTGGTGGTGGTGGTAGTGGTGGTGATGGGATGTGGTCGTGATGGTGACATGTAGAACGTGGTGTTGTTTTTGTTACAGATATTGATGGTTGTCGGGGCTAGGGGTGGGTGGATGGGTGGGTAGCAGTGACGTTGTGTTGGTAGAAATGGTGGCGGTGTCGATGTTGTTAAGTGTTGTGATAATTATTTTGTATACATCGTAGTCATATTGTGGTTGTTCTTAATGGTGTTGTTGATGGTAGTGGTGACGGTGGTGGTAGTAGTGGTGGTAGTAGTTTTAAAGGTGATGTGTTGATCGTTGTGATGACGATGATGATGATGTTGTGCTGTTGTTATTCTTAATGCTGGTGATGATAGTAATGATGGTGGTGGTGGATTGGTGGCGGAACTAGACGCCTGCGTGGTGTGGATGCAGAATCTGCTAGATGTCGTTGTGGTCAGCACTCGTCCAGAGACCTGTGCTCCGTAGAAATCTCGTTCAAATTCTTCCAGTCTTCGAGTAGTTATACCATGACGGAATCAAACAACAACAGTAATAACAATAACAACAACGTCAAGTATAATGATGATGATGATTGTAAACACTAGTAGTAGTAGTAGCTAACGGTGTGTTGTGGCGCGAATGTTGCAAAACAGGTAAAAAAAATCATAAAGAAAACAAGAAATCGTCAAAGCTAATTGAAACAAAATAAAACAAGGACGATAACAACCGCAATAATAATAATAATAATAACAATAATAACAACAGTAATGACTAACCTGGAAATATCGATGTTGTGGTTTCGTTCCAAAGGAGGAAAACGGTAAGAAGATGCCAGATGGAAGCGGACCGAATAACTAATGGGAGGTAGACCAAAGAGGGAGAGAAGGAGGAGGAGGCGGAAGATGATAAGAAAGAGGGGAAAGGAGGAGGAGGAGGGGTAGGCAGAGAGTAAGAGGTGGCGGTATTGTTGTCGTTGGCTTGCTTTGCAGCAACAGTAGTAGCAATAGTTGTTGTTGTTGTTGAGGGGGGGTAGAAGAAAGACGAGATTTGAAGGTAGTAGGAGGTAATGGCGGCAATTGTGAAAAAAAAAGAACAAAAACAAAGATGTAGAAAAGAAACACGAAGAGGAGAGTGAGTAGAAGGGTGAGGAGCAAAGAAGACTAAGAGGAATGGTCGGAGGTGCTGAATGTGAAGCAGCAAGAAATGTAGAGAAGTGGGAGAGGGAGGGAGAGAGACGGAATGGATAGTGAGAAGAGAGAAATATAAAGAGGACGAATAAGCGGAAGTTGTGGTAGGAGGAAGAGAAAGAGTGGCAGAGAGAGAGAAAGCAAGAAAGTAAAGTGAAAGTGAAACTAGAAATATCAGTTCTGTATATGTAAGTGGGTGTGTCTGTGTCACTGTATGCAGTGTGTGCGTGTGTGTCTGTGCGTGTCTGTACAAGCATGGCTGTTTATACCTACGGCCAGGTGTGTGTGTCAGTGTGTACGTATATGTGCGGGTGTGTGTTTGTATGTGAGTGATCTTGTGTGAGTGTTAACATGGTGGGTGTGTGCATGCGCGTGTGTAGTGTGTGAGAATATTATATGTTTGTGCATGTGTGAATACGTCGGCATGTGTGTCTGTGTGTTCGAGCATGACTGTCTATATTCAGGTGTGTGTGTGTGTGTGTAACTGTGTGCGTGCGAGTAAGAGTGGTGGAAATTGGAATGAACGTGAAAAGACGGTGTGAAGATAAACCAAGCTAAATATATCACAAAGATGTGTATGTATGCTTGTCTGTGTGTGTGTGTGTGTGTGTATATCAATATATATATATATGTGTGTGTGTGTGTGTATAGATACATACATACACACTTGTTTGCGAATATATATATATGTGTGTGTGTGTGTGTGTGTATTTGCGTGTGTACAGCTGGAAATATGTGTGAATATGTAAATAATAATGTGCTACACCTTCCATTTAACTACACATTTAAACACATATACACACACACATATATATATAAATATATATATATGTACATGTATGTATACATACATGTATGTATATATATATATATATATATATACACACACACACACACACATATATATATATATGCACATACTCATTGAAGTATGCATCTTTAAATGTTAGTCTTCTTGAAAGGTGTTTAATTAATTCTAAGAATTATCATCTGTACACGTTAACTATACAAAAACATGCACACATACACACCTACACAGGCATATATCTGTGTGCATACATACGTTTGTCTTAATGTTGATATAGATATATAGATAATGTACATCGATACATCTGTGTGTTTGCGTGTGACGACAAAAGGTTTTTGGTATATACTGACTAATAAATAAATTATTTTTATCTAGCTATCTTTCAGTCTGTCTGCAAATATATCTATCTGTCCAAATTTTTCGTACACAAGCCTACACGTGTGCGCGCGCGCGCGCGCACACACACACACACACAGTTATTTAAGAAATATTGATTACGGTCGAAGTAATCTTCTCTGATGAGGACTATCGAGGCCGGAAAGTGTTATGAGTTGTCTCCCATAGTTCAGATTTAGTTCCCGCAGCTAATTAATTTTAATTGATTAAATAATGAAATTGTCTCTCTTCACTTTTCTTCATCAGAATCAGTCATTCCGATAAACCTATTCTCATTAACCAGATTGTTTATCTGTGTGTGTGTGTGTGTGTGTGTGTGTGTGTGTGTGTGTGTGTGTTGTCTCTTCAAACTCTGTTGGAGTCGTGTATTGTCGTGACATGATGTGCTCCGACGATCTAAACCTGGTGAACCCATTTTATAGAGAGAAAGTAAGAGAGAGAGAAGGAGGAGAGAGAGGTAAAAGAAAAGAGAGGTAAAAGAAGAGAGAGTGGAAGAGGAGTAGGAGGTGAGGATTGGTTGGAAAGAGGTGAAGAAGCGAGCGACCGCCGTACAAAGCTGATATCATACATTTACTGTCAGTGACTCGTGATGAAAGCAAACTCAACTTCGCTGGTTTGATTTGAAGTTTCCGTGTCGTCTGCCAACTTCCCCAGCTGCCCCTAATAATTCGACCTGGAATGGTTGAGATTTTGTTTGTACCCCCTTTTATATGTATTCCTGTTACCATATATGGATCCAGTCGTTTGGCGTTTTTCTTTTTCTCCGCACATTATATTGAATATCAAGTGAAACATATTAACATTGTGGCCTCTTCGTGCTTTTGGAATTTCAACACCAATGGCATCTCTACCGACGGCTTTGCATATGATCATTCCTTTCAATTTGTTATTTCTTTGTATGGTACCCTCTCTTTATCTTTTCTGGTACGTGTTTATGTTTTCCGCCTCCATTTCACCGAATAGCATGATAAAGATCTAATATTTTACTTGAAGTTAGCTTCTATTCGTTACCTTTTGTCTTGTAGATTTCTGTCCCGTAGAATTTTGGGAACTGATCTGTTTCTCATTTCTTCTTGTTTGTGTAATATTTTGGTCTGAAAATATCGTCTGTTTTCTGCTATATTTCTGTTCCTGATTGTTCCACTTTACGTACAAACAATCTCTTATATCTAAGGCTAGAGACATTGCCTTTTTTAACGATATTGCCTCAAATAAGTCTTGGACCCTACTGTAGAGGAAGGGACTTCAAAGAAGGAATATAAGGGGCCTACAAATTCCACAGATATCGATTGACAGGAAGCTTAAAAGAGTGAATATCAAAGATCAGCGAAAAACTAAGCGATGGCAATGAGTTCCAAGGAGTAGTTCGAGGAAAGAATTTGTTGGAATAAACAGACATACCTAAGAGGAAGCGGGTGATAGGTTTAAAAGTCTTGACAGAGGGTACTCTACCAGAAAGCTCATCAGAGCAACGACCATGGACATACTTAAAGACACAGCAAAGACATATTTTGACATGGGTCAAAGACTCCAGCCTAACAGAAAAGAAAGAACCTTCCATGGTAACTGGATTCTGAATCCGATTTCGAACAGGCTGACAGAATAAGTGCAGGAACGAAATGTGCTTAGGGTGGCTGAGAACCCAGGTCCAACCCAAGATGTACAAAACGTTTTGATTGCCCCCACCTCAAAAATAATTTAGGGAATGCGCAGGAGTGGCTGTGTGGTAAGAAGCTTGCTTCTCACCCAGATGGTTCCGGATTTTAGTCCCACTGCATGGTACCTTCTACTATAGCCCCAGGCCGACCAAAACCTTGTGAGTAGATTTGGTAGACGGAAACAGAAGGAAGCCCGTTATATATATATATATATATATATATATATATATATACACACCTTTTGCTCACCTTGTAAGTAACTATATATATATATATATATATATATATATATATATATATATATATATATATATATATATATATATAATTTCTTTGTCGTCCCACTCGCTTGACAACCGATGTTGGTGTGTTTACATCCCCGTAACTTAGCGGTTCTGCAAAAGAGACCGATAGAATAAGTACTAGGCTTACAAAAAAATATTTCCTGGGGTCAATTTGATCGATTAAAGGCGGTGCTCCAGAATGGCTGCAGTCAAATGACTGAAACAAGTAAAAGAGTAAAAGAATTTTAGAAATGCAAGCTCCCCCCCTGCGCCCCCTGTCCCCGAGCCCATGGCCTATACTGCTTGTTTTCCAACTTGTAAAGTCGCCGTTTCTTCTGTTAGTCTGTTGTTCTTTCAAACTCACACACACATTCACACATACATTATCCACGTCATCTGCCTCAAGCTAAAGCAAAGAGATGCGAAGTTACCCCGTCCCCCCACCATACTTGCGAACCAAATCTTTATTGATAATTTTGTTCACATCAAATCGTCGTGTTGCCTTTTTTTTTTAATGTAATTAAAAATACGCCCTCTAATTGTTTTACAGTGGTTGTGCACACAGATTGGCATTGTGTGCAAATTTTGTCTTTTTTTTGCCAAGTATGTGTGCATCCATGCGAGTAATCATCACTAAATAAATTCAATTTAAAAAGAATTCGATTTCATCTTGGAAATTTCTTTTAAATAGCCATTGCCGAAATTCCTTCAATTTATGAAAAAAAAAATCGATTACATTTTAAGAGCCCTGTGTACACAAGCACCCGGCTTAGAGAGAACTCTGATTCTGACGCCATCTTAGTCGTATACTCCAGTGCTTTTTCTGATGAAGATTCTCGTTGTCCAGTGAAACCCATGAGCCCCAGGAGTGGAGCAGAGTATTTGTTAGCGTGAGGGCATATTACAAAAAAAAAAAAAATGAAAGCAAAGAAAATAAAAAACCGCATCGGACTTAGCCCTCGCTTCTTTGGTTTCCCAAGACCAAATATTCCTGAAACGTTTGGATAGTTCTGGCATTGGTCTTCGCATACTTTACCAATGAAATTCTGCAATGATTATGCCAACGTGGTTTCATAGCAACCGGATTATTTTTATATGAACGTCACCAGACTATTTATCCAACGCTTCGTCATCCGAGCATTTTTAGCTCATTACTCTTTTCTACAGTCACATATACACATGCAAACATACACACATACGCATATTCAGACACGCATATGCATATTCATACACACACATTATATATATATATATATATATATATATATATATATATATATATATATATATAGATAGATAGATAGATAGATAGATATTCAGAGCTGTGTTTATATTTGTACAAACTCGTACATATTTAAGTGTATATAATTATTGATGGAAATTTAACTAACATTTACAGAGCAGATTCAAAAAATTGAGCATCTACACGTTCATTCTCTGTTTCTCTGTCGTGTTACAAAAGCCAACGCCTGATCGATGCCTTGTGAGTTAATTTGCTTGACGGAAACTGGTGGAAGCCCGTCGTCTACAAATATATACGTGGGGTGGCTGTGTGTGTGTGACTTTGTCCACCACCCGTTACTTGACAACTGGCGTAGGTTTGTTTATGTTCCCATAATATAAAGGTTCTGCAGAAGAAGCCGATGGTATATGTACCATATTTAAAACATAAGTACTGGAGTCGGTTTCTTCGACTAAAGGCCCTTCGAAGCGGTTCCCCAGCGTGACCGCAGTTCATTGACAGAATGTTATGTCTGTTTAATCACCATGAGCTGTTATCAGAATTTCTAATGTTTAACATTTATACAGACATCAGAAGTTTTGCGCTGTCGAGGCGGAATTTGTGGTGAGGTTTCTAGTGAAAAAAACCTGTCTCTTAAGCATATATTGAGCTGTGCTATCTTGAGGCACGCTGAATTGTTGCACAGGGGACCTCACTGGTTCAACCTCAATCGATGAACAGCGTTAATGGATTTTCGACCCTTATTTGGGTTTCATTAGGTGTGTCTATTTCACTTGACGAATCCCAGAGAAAAAAATAGCTTCTTGTAGTTTCAGATGGCTGGGGTTACAAAGCTGCATCCTCTAAGCGTTTGACTGTTTAATAGCAGAGGTCTGGGTATGCTGTGAATCTCCTTGCAATAATTAAATATTATGAGCCCTGAAACATTATTTTGCCTATGGATCTCACAGATCTAGGGTCTCATTGCTAATGTATATATACTTTGACTTCCTCTCAATACATATATACGACAGTCCCTACCTCAGCATTGGTTTATCCCGGGTAAAGAGCTATAAAGTTATTAAGAATGTCCTGTTCTAGTGATAGTGTCATCTTTGTATTCTTTGAAGTTGACCGCAGTGTCTTCCATTACGAAACATTTTCGATGTTGATGTTGAGGGATGCTACAAGTCTGGGATGAGATGGCTAAAGTTTCAACTAGATGGCGGTAGTGTTAGTGATACGTCACATGACGTGTGCTATGATTTTTTTTTGTTTTTTTTTGCTAGTTCCAGCCCGATTTTCGGCCATGTTGGGACGCTGCCTGTTCAATAAAACTTCAACTCGCGTTAATAAAAGCTAAAAGTGATGTTGTTGTGCTTGGCTGAATATTTTATCTTTAAATTTGGATTGTGAGTCAAATATGGATATCGATATTTGCTATTTACATACATAAATCTATCAACACACACACAAACACACATTCACACGCACACTTTCTTTCTTTCATTCATACACACACACACACGCACTCATACATACGTACACATATACACATACTCACTCACTCTCCTTCTCTCTCTCTCTCTCTCTCTCATTCATACACAGGCACTTGTACATACACGCTACACACACACTAGCAAAACAAAGAAAATTATGTTAGACATCAAAAAGAGACAAAACTAAAATATTTTGGAAGATTAATAGTTTTTTTTAAAAATGGTTTACTGGAATTGTTAATGAAAGGCTGAATAAATAAGAAAAAAATGGAAGGAAACAAAAACCAAGAATTAAGTAAACTCGAAATAACAAGAATTGGACACGACTCAAGATATAGTGAGAGCACGAGATAAAAAAATCCATGGTGTTCATCTTGCTGAGAGGTCGAGACTAACCTTGATTATATGTACGAGTGTATGTGTGTGTATGTGTATGAACGTGTATGTGTGTGTAT
>NC_142947.1:46717835-46787835 GCF_046866305.1 Octopus bimaculoides | reverse complement strand
CGCAGCTATCCTCATCCATTCTCACCACATGTCCATACCAGCGCAATCGTCTCTCTTGCACACCACAACTAATGCTTCTTATGTTCAGCTTTTCTCTCAAGATACTTACACCCTGACGGGTATGCACACTGACATTACACATCCAGCGGAGCATACTGGCTTCATTCCTTGCGAGCTTACGCATGTCCTCAGCAGTCACAGCCCATGTTTCACTGCCATGTAGCATGGCTGTTCGTACACATGCGTCATACAATCTGCCTTTTACTCTGAGTGAGAGTCCCTTTGTCGCCAGCAGAGGTAAGAGCTCTCTAAAACTTGGCCCAGGCTATTCTTATTCTAGCAGTTACACTTTCAGCGCACCCACCCCCACTACTATATATTATATATAAATAAATAAATAAATATATGGTGGTGCTCCAGCATGACCACAGCCACTTGGCTGAATCCCATAAATAAATAAATATATATATATATATATACACGTATAGATGAAAATATGTACATATACGTATATATATATATATATATATATACACACGTATTGATGTATGTATATATATATATATACGTATAGATGTATACATATACGTATGTGTGTATATATATATATATATATATATATATGACATGTAATTGTTAGTCTGGATTCCGTATCTCTTCATTCGACTCTCAATTTTAGGTCTCACTGCTCTGATCTGAGCATTTTCATCTGTGGACACGGTGGTCACATCTTCTTTGCCAATTAACCACATATGCACCGTATACTGTCTTCACTTCAGCTTTATTTTTATCCATATTTTAGCGTCCCTTTGTCTGAAATCTTTCGTCACACACCTGTGACCTCTTCAGTGATACTTTCATCCCATGTGTCTCCTGTTCTGTTTAGTCCATTCTGTCTAGTCCATTCTGTCTTTCTGCGATGTGTACCCTTATCTGCGCATGCGTCTATATCTGTGTTTTGGATTTACTTACTACACTGTTTGTACCCGTGTCTTTTGTTTGGTTTTTATTCGCTTATCTACTTTTTTTCCCATTTCATCTGTAATATGTTTATGTGCATCTCGTGTGTGTATAGGGGTTTATATATTGTTTGTATCTGTCTTTTTCCGTCTTTAGACGTCAGGTTACACAGTGGAGGAGTAGCTATTATTCCATTCATTTTTTTGCTTTTGAGGCTCGGTCTATGTATATATCCCCTGTAATTTAACTGTTGTGTCTGTTCTATCTGTTGATATCTATGTTATTAATCGAACTTCCATGTTCTAATTGAGTACTGACGAGCTTTTCTCCTCTTGGAGCTTCCATCAGTGTTCGCCTATCCACTCACCATGTTGTCTCCCCAATGTATGTTATTGTCCTGTTTCTGGACCGTCCCTCAGTACACCGTATACTATAGACTACATACTATACAACTGTTATCTGTACATGGGGGCAGGGGCTTTCAAATGGATATGTTCTACAGATCAAGGATTTTATGAGCGTCCCTGGCCTTTAATCAGTAGATGCATATTATCTAAAGGTTTCCTAAAATGCTATGCTGCCATATTATGCAGTATAACTACCCTTATCTTTCTGCAGTGTCAGTATGTGTTAATGGTTCTGCCAGCTCACCGCCTTAATAATAATAATAATAATAATAATAAATGAACTCTCCCATTGAAGAGGACAAACAAGTGTTCAGCTTCTGCCAAACGATCGACACAAATGATTTGTTTATAGTGATCAAATGTATGTGTTGTACAATAGCTCACTTCCTCCATCAAATTGACATTGCCAGAACAGGTGCATGATGTACCACACATCAGGTGTCAGTGGTTGCTGGAATGAAGTGATTTGCTCAAGAAAACAAGACACCACCCAGTCTAACAATTGAAACCACAATCTTACAATCGTAAGTGCAACACACTAACCACTAGGCCATAATAACAACAATAACCTTTTTTACTATAGGCACAAAACCTGAAATTTGAGGGGAAGGAGGACAATCGACCCCAGTATGCAACTGGTACTTTATCAACCTGGAAACAATGAAAGGCAAAACTGAGTTTGGCGAAATTTGAACTCCAAACGTAAAAGACAGACGAAATACCATTAAGCATTTTGCCCAGCTTGCTAACGACTTTGGCAGTTCACCTCCTTAATAATAATAAAAAAGGAATCACAACAACAACAAATAATGATAATGCACAATTTATTTTTTAAAAATTATCCCCCCCACCCGTCCCGGTCAATAGCCAAATCAACATACACTTCCGGGTATATATATTAGTTGCATAAATACATATGTACATGCTCACACACATACACACACGCACAAATACATATGTACATGCTCTCACACACACACACACAAGCACACGCAAATGCACATAATCATCCATAATAATAATGTTAATAATAATAATAATAATAATAATCTCATCCTTTTCCCCCCCACTCATTATTATTATTATTCTCTTTTTAATGAATTTAAAAAGTCAAGAAACAATGTGTGTGTGTGTATGTGTATGTATGTATGTGGGTGTAAGAGAAAGTGCATGTGTGTGAGTGTGTGTGTGTGTGTGTGAAAGAGAAAATTTGTCAGATGCTGCCAACCATGGCAATAGCAAACATTGAAAAAAAAAAAAACGAAAAGGTATAAAAACCAAAAAATGAATCCCTCCACCCAACACTCCCCTGGCCGTCCCACTCTCATTTGACACTGTTAATGACTACTTCTAATTACATTTTTAAGGAAAAGAACCCATTAAAAGAAGAGAGAGGTGTGTGTGTGGTGTGTGGGGGCTGGGTGGGGGCTATATATGTTGGGGTAGGGGTACAGGCAGGGATTATATTGATAAAAAAACAGAAAATGTCCACAGCAGTTGTCCAGTGAAGTCCTCACAGCCTTTGGTATCTACCTATATAGATTTATATAAAAACCTTCACAGAAGATAGCTTGTTACAGGTGAATTGTTACGCTAGGTTACAGGTGTAATTGGCACAAACTTCAGCCTCACTGACTTTTCCTCACATTCACACACACGAGTATGTGCACACGTATGACACACACATTAAAAGGTAAAGATCCCCTTTTCGGTCATGACTGACCCTGGGATTGCACCGAGAAAGTTCCCCTCTGAGGCACAAGTCCCGGCAAGGTTGTTCATAGAAGACCCGCAGTCGCCCATACATACCAGCCTCCCCCACCGATGTTACCCAAAGGAAAGGCAAAGACCGATACAGCTTGGCACCAGTGACATCGTAACTCATTTCTACAGACAAAAACACAACACACAGCCCAGTTCCGGAATCAAACTTACAACCCCACGATTGCAAGCCTAATGCTCTAACCCTGTGAACCATGCACCTTCACATAGTGTGCACATGATTTACTTAAGCATGCACAAATGCACAAGCGTATATATATACACACACACATACACACAAAGAGAGGCACAGATAGAGGTTATCATAATATTTGTGCATGCTTCCAATCCATTTCCAAGTGTAGTAGTTAATAGTAATAATAATGATTATGATGATGACCGATTGTTAGGGGACAGCACAAGGCCCTTTAAGCAAGAATGGACAACAGCAAATAGAAGTGGTAGTGAGATGGACGAAAGGGTTACGTCTACTAGCATAGCTGACAACTGAACAAAGGGACCACACAGTCCTTCCTCAAAACCAAACATTATTGCAGCTCGTCAGGCTTGCCACCACCTTTACTAAAACTCTGTACACGCACACACGCACACGCACACACACGCAGAGTAAATAGCAAAAAGAACTGGGAAATCTTATTTTTAACTCTTGTCCTGAAGACAGAAGGCAATGGATGAAAATGAAAAGGGACGAAGAAGAATGAAGGAAAATGAAAAACACAGAAGAAAGTACAAAGAAGAATGGAGGAAGACCAAAGAATGAAGAAGGAAGACCAAAGAAGAATGAAAGAAAAAGGAATGAGGGAGAAAAGAAGAAAAAACTGAACGAAGATGAAATATGTTAAAAAGAGGTTTAAAAATTTGCTTTTTTAAAAATAGGGAGTTTGGGGGAGGGGGATCTGATTGCTGCCACTAACAAACCTATTAATTACTATGTAATTCCTTCCGTGTGTTTTTAATAATTACTTAACTATTCAACACTGACAGCTGATACAGCACCTTCTCTAAGGTGGTGGTCACTGATAACTCTGCAAGCAACACAACCTGACATTATATTTGGATTTCCATCACATCCTTTTGTGTTTTTTGGGTTTTTTATAAGGAAGGCAGGAAGGAAGGAAGGAAGGAAGGCAGGAAGAGTTTGTCACTAGTGTGTTGAAGAAAGGCATGACTATCACAAAATCTCATTTTCCCTGCCCCAGAATACATAATCAATCTCTGTCTGTCACTCTTGCTCTCTCTCTCTCTCTCTCTCTCTCGGGCCTGGTGTCTGCACAACGTACTGTCACCGCAACCATCATCATCATCAACACATTCTTATATGTATATATATGAAAAAAAAAAACCAACAAAAAACTGGTAACTGAACCGATAACAGAAAAAGGAAGAGTAAAGAGGAGGGGTGGAGGAGGAAGGGCGGTAGAAAGACTCAGAGAAGTGGAGTGGGGGGAGGAGGCACAAGTGAGCTGTGAACCAGCTGGAAGTGCTAGCTGCATGACTAAAACAGATGATGGGTCCCTATTCTTTAATTAGGGAACTCATTATATGGCTGCATAAGCTTCAGTGTGTGTGTGTGTGTGTGTGTGTGTGTGTTAGGGTTTTGTCTTTTTTTCTTCTCTCTCTCTCTCTCTCTCACCTCCTCCCCTCTCTAGCTTCCATTCTCCCTCTTTCTCTTTCTGGCTCTCTCTCTCTCTCTCTCTCTCTCAAGGCTCAGGTTTCTGAAGATATGGTTTCAATTCCCTCATCCTGCACATCGTCCTCATCCACAGCAAGTCCAACATCATCGTCGTCATCATCACTACCGCCAATACCACCCCCACCTATACCAATGCGTTGTGGTGGTCATCGTTGTCATCAACATTGTATTCGTCATCAAAGATTTTGCTCCTGCTTCCGTCATTATCCGATAAATTACGAAGAAATCCATGTTTTTCACAGAGGCTGATGACATGCTGGTAGTTGTTGGCCAGATTCTGCAGTTCCGATGGTGGAGTGGAACCAAGCTCAGAGACAGATCTTTGGGCCGTTGAGGGTTCAAACAGTTTGGAGAAGAAATCCTGCAGTTTTTCACTTTTGTAGCCTGAAATGAACAAAAGGTAAATATATATACATATATACACAAAAGTGAGTGGTGTGTATGTGTGTGAGTGAATGTGCATGTGTACGTGTGCATGAGTGAGCATTCTTGTGTGAGTATGTGTATTTGCTCTTAAAAAGAAAAAAAAAACACACAAATGCCTCTTTTCAACCTTTAATGGCAAAAACAAGATTTCCACTCAGAATTTTATTACCCTTAACCATGCAAAACAGTTGTAGACACCAATGTATCTTTCTTTTTATACTTTTTTTTATTGTTTCAAGCATAAGACTGGCCATGCTGGGGCACCACATTCGAGAATATTTAGTCGAATAAATCAACCCCAGCACATATTTTTGTTTTTAAAGCCTGATACGTGTGGACACAGACAGACACAAAGACACACATAAAACAGGCTTCTTTGAGTTTCCGTCTACCGAACCCACTCACAAGTCTATGGTCAGCCTGAGGCTTGTAGAAGACACTTGCCCAAGGTGTCATGCAGTGAGACCATGTGATTGGGAAGCAAGCTTCTGACCACACAATCATGCCTGTGCCTTTCATTGAGGAATGTCATGTATGAAACGATTTTTCGTTGAGATATGTCTCAAGTTTATTGAGGCAACAGGACTTGCAGAAAAGACTAATTCTATTTTTGCTAGATATCTAACATTATTACTGGAATAACAATGATTTTTTTTTTTATTTTGCAATGAAAAGGTTCCAAGCAGTGATGTCATTGTCCATGTTGCAGTTGCAGATTTCGTGCCTTTGAAAATGTGTAGAAAACAAGGCCTAAAACTACTGCACAGATATATCTGTCACTCCCCCTACTCCCCACCCACCATGTCCCTAGTGCACAGGAGGATTCCCACTGCTACCATTCACTCTGCCCAAACCCATCAGTGTAAAAAACACAACAGAAAAAGAAAAAGAATTTGGGTCAAAAGAAACTGTAACCCTCCTCTTAATACAATGTGGGATAGAAATTTACACAAGACAAACTGTTGGCTTTGTTCACACAGTGATTAGAGAAAGAAATGAGAGCTTACTATCAAAATCCTTGCCCACCACTGTACACCACTGGTTTCTAATGGAATCTATCGCTTTAGCATCATCAGTATCCTCATTGTCAGAAAACTCTGAAATACTGGACAAGATGTCATGGTGCATCAGTTTTAGAGTTTCTGTAACGTCTTTCTCTTCTTCAAATTTCTTGGCCGTCTCCACATTCAAATTCTAGAAAGACAACAAAAAACAATTCATTTCAATTAACCCTTTAGCATTCAGATTACTCAAGTCAAATGTATCACCATCGTTACATGTCTATTTTCCATGCTGGCAAGGCTGGAGAGCTGAACCAGGCTCCAATTTGTCTGTTTTGGTATGGCTTCCACAGTTGGATGCCCTTCTTAACACCAACTACTTTACAGGGTGTACTGGCAGCTTTTCATGTGGCACTCAAAGACTTCATTTATGCAACTGCTTGTTTCTAGAACGAAATTGTAGGGTTAGCATGAGAGGCTGGATCTCAGTAGTTTTCACATAAAACAATATTTGAACCAGATATGGGTGGTTTAAATGCTAAAGGGTTAAAATTAATATTCAATAAGATGTAGGTCAGAATTGTGATGTTCTAAATTATTAAAGATCATCTAATTACATAAGAGGCAGAAATGGGTGTGTGGATGCAAATTCACTTTGTAACAGGTTTTGAGTTCCATCTCAGGGTATGAGAAGGTGGCCAAGTGTCTTCTATAGCCATGAATTAGCCAATGCCTTCCTAGTGGAATTGGCGGACAGACTGAATGGACACCTGTTCATAGACATCGTGTGAACGATCAAATTATCAGATGTTGTTATACACCTCTGGCCACAAAGTGCCTGGCATTGTTTTAGCCTTCAAATGATGCCCCACCCTGCTGGCTAGGTGAGCAGGCCGACACTCACCCCTGACCAGAAGACAAGTCTGCTGCAGAGTCACCCACTTACAGCTGAGTGGACAGGGGCACAGGTGAAATGAAGTGTTTTACTCAAGAACACAACTTACAGCTGATCTGAGAATCGAAACCATGACCTTGTGATTGAATGCAACAATCCTAACACTAGGTCACATGCCTTCGTGTGTGTGTGTGTGTGTGTGTGTGTGTGTGTGTGTGTGTGTGTGTGTGTGTGTGTGTGTGTGTGTGTGTGTGTGTGTGTGTGTGTGTGTGTGTGTGTGTGTGTGATTGACTAACACACACACATATTTGCATGCAACCAGGTCGTGTGAATGTTTACATTCTGCACCATCACATGAAAGTTTGTGAAGAAGAACCAGTAAGTCCTTGTCCACCCCATGATAGCAGAAAAATAAATTCATGTATTAGATTAAGCTGCTGAAACAATAATGTAGTGTAATGAAGATAGAAACTCATACAGCATCTCAATAAATTAAACCTGGAGGGAGAAGTATTTTATTAAAAATGCCAAGGATGCTCAACTGTGAGTCTGTTGGAAGTAATGTTAATGTAAGGGGAAATAACTCAATATATAAGCGATTACTTTTGTTAAATCACAGCCCTTTGTAACAAGTGAAGCAGCCTAGTGGTCAGGGTGTTGGCCCCCATTCCTAGACTGCACATTGTGCCTTTGATCAAAGTACTTCATTTTACTCCAGTCTACTTAAATTGAATACAAGCTGAGAGCTGGTGCAGCTCTCTCTCTCTTTCGCCCTCAAAGTGTTACAAAAGACAAAAATACAGATCTGTAAAACCCAACAACAACAACAACAACACAGAGATACTTACCAATAAGCATTTTCTCCTGTAACACTTCAATAGGTCATCATTCAAGCCTTTCACTCCATCAGGTGACAACTTATGCAAATGTTTATTTAGAAGGTAAGCATTTCGTAGGAAGTTTAACGCTGACTGAAAACTGAAAGACAACAACAATAATAATAATGATGACGACAGAAATAATGATGACAATTCTTTTAAATTTCGATATCAAATCAGCGATTTTAAGAGTAAGGAGAAGTGAAATATACAGATTCCAGTACTTGTCTGGTACTTTATCAAGCTTCAAAGGATGAAAAGTTAGTCGTGGCAGGATTTGAACTACAAACCTAAGGAGCCAGAAGGAATGGTTAGCAGGATCTCTTTTGATATGCTAAGGATTCTGCTAATACAACTTCCTTATATGGGGACATAGCCCCAAATTTTGGAAGCAGGGATAGCCAATTACACTAACCCCCACCAGCATAATAATAACCACCCTAATAATAACAGTGGTTTCAAATATTAGCACAAGGCCTGAAATTCTGGGGGGTGAGGGATAGTCTATTACTTTGACTTCAGTATTCAACTGGTAGTTTGTTATTGAACCCCAAAAAGACAAAAGGCAAAATTGACCTCAGCAGAATTTGAACTCAGAACAAAAGGATTTTGACCAGTGTGCTCACAATTCAGCCAGCTCACTGCATTAATAATAATATATTTGGCAAAAATTGTGTAACTGAATCTACCCCATTTTGCTCTGCTGCCAGAAAGTGGAAAGTCAAATAGTTATGTATATTTAGGTTGGGTACCTGACTGTTTGAAACAACACCCGCTGCAGATTACAAATACACACAAATGATGGATTTAACACAGCCTCCTCATCATCATCCATGATGGCAAAGGATGGATGGCTTGACAAGAGCTGGTAAGGCTGGAAACCATACTAGGCTCTCTTGGCATGGTCTCTATAGTTGGATGTGCTTTTTAATGTCAACCACTTTACAGAGTGCATAGATGCTTTTTTTTTTTATGTGGCACCAGACTTGCATCTTCATATGAAATCATTTGAGCAAAGAAAAAAAAAAAAACAACTTATGTTGACATTAGCAAACCATCCTGTTTTGCTTAGTGCTTGAAAATCAAGTGGAAAGAAAACAAATAAGGATTAAGGACAGGAAGTGCATCCAGCCTTAAAAATTAAAAAGGGTCTCAATAACATCATTCATTCATTGTATGATGGAATGGAACAATGGATGTTGAACAAACAGAAGTAAATGAGGAGAGAGTGGCTTACGTATTTTCGTGATACAATTTGACACCTTTAATGAAGTTATGTACAACACAGCGGAATTGATGATAGCGTTGATGCCATACCTGTAAAACAGAACAGAAACCATGACAAGCACAGAGAATAGCTTCTTTAAGAATGTCTAACAATGGTTTAGAAGAAAGAGAATATCTACAACCCTACTTAGCTATTAGTTATCAGTCAATAACACTCTCCCCTCTAGTGCAAGTGTCACAATACAATGTACTCAATACACTGTGTTAAGTGTGGAGTTGAAGCAAAAAGAGAAAAGATACCAATACTAATTGTGCCTTTGATTGGTATCATAAGATTCCTTAAAATATTACCAGTCATTCCACGTTGTGTGAAAATGGTAAAAAGGGAGATAATCAATGCTTAACAGAAAGTTGGTGTAATCCATGCTCAAGTAACTGAAGGCAGCTAGTCATTAATCTAAATTACTGATCCTTAATCTGAGCAGTAACACCAGCTTCTAGACGTGTCGAAGTCTAAGGTGATCACTGGACGTTTGGTAGTCATGTGATATTTCTTAGGAATAAAATATTCTAACTTACTAAAAGACATTTTATATACAAAAACAAATTTGTTGGGATTAATGTACGAATAAGGCCCAATTTGAACAGAAACTAATAATAATAATGTGTCGAGGTTCATACAATTCTGTTATGTAAGTCATCTCCTACTCTTTGGTAATTTTCCTAAAAATTTAACATGGGTGGGGTACTACTCCATGCAAATATCTAAAAAAAAAAGGGGGGGTGTTGGATGGGGTATCATAAGAAAATATGGATAATAAACAACTGCACAAGATAATCTGGTTTTTTTTTTGCTTTTTTATTTTTAGACATGGACAGAGAGCTGTTTTCTCATTCAGTGAGAAAATAGATAGCAGTCATATACTGGGAATTTATTTAATTCAATAAATTTGCTAATCCCTAAAAATAAGTATTTATGTCCCAATAGAGTTTCTCTTCTATATATCATCAACATCCTCCATAACCGAACTGGCTGGATGTGTATTCAATATAAGAACTAGCACACAATAACACAGTCACTCTAGTTTCTTCCATCCTTAATAATCAATCAATCAATTTACCATATATTCTCTGCTCCCATGTTTGCCCATTTGTTGTTGAATTTCTTCTTCACATTTGAATGCTTCTTGTCGGATTTTCTTGGCTCTGACAAACAAACAGAAACAATTAGCAACAATGTATGGCATTGTTTTGATCATTTCACAGCTTATACTTGGCGTGTGTGTGTTTATTTCTTGAAAGAACAATAGGATCATTGGGGTCAACACTCTCATCCATCTGCCACTAAGGGACTCTCAGCCTGAGCCTCTTCCTTGAATAAACAGGGGAAATAACTAACATTAAGTGATTAAATCAATCTACAGTATTCAACTGATTATTTTATTGACCCCAGGAAGATAAAGATCTGAACACACAACATAAAATGCTGGAACACCCGAAAAGCATTTTGTCTACAAAAGTACCTTGGATTATAGGGTGACATGCCATGCTTGAGGAGACCTATTGAGTCAAGTACATCAAAATCACACCACATAGATAAATCTACCAAAAAACAAGACTCACCGAGGATCTCGATCCAAGATTGAAAGATTAGAAAACTGTTCCAATAACACTCGTTTTATCACATTATAATTTGCATTGTTATCGAAGAGGTAGACCAGAATATGGTCAAGGCGTGGGTCCTGACGGGGTAAAACATCATCATGGACAGTCTTCGCAAGAGATTTTAATCTTTCAAGTTCTTTGTCAATAGCCTACATAAAAGAAACAAATACAATTTATATCGAGGTGAACAATGGAAAGGTTGAAAACAGCATCAAAGATGTTGGCATTGGGGAACATGTGCTGTTCTTCAAGTTACTAGCAACATTATTTAAAGTCATTAAATGTAGCTGGTGTCAGCTAGGTTGACAGGTATTTTAACAAAAGTTACCAAAGACAAACAAGATGTCCTGTGACAAACTTAACATCGTCCAAGTCCTCAGATATGGGGAAGAAAACTCTGGAAAGTGCTATTATGTATTACTTAAAAGTAACCGTTTCATTATAGCCAACAGACATATTGACTAAGTTTAGAGGAAGAGTAATTATATATATATAATAAGGGTTATTACTGGATTAACAGGAATACTTGTGATAGGGTTCCTACACTGACAATAGGATTTGCAGTAAAGACAGATCTAAATAAATATATGATCATTGGCAGCTTTTTAGAGCTGGCATGATTTGAATTGGTCCATTTCCAACATTATTTTCCACCTTATCACAGTCCTTCATCATCTCCTTTATGAAGCCAAGCATCTATCCACCTTTTCTCTGTTCTTCTTCTGGCTACTTCGAACCATCCGCATCATTTGACACTTCTTCATCCACCTACCATTCTTCAAACTCATCACATCACTATACTTATGCAGTCTTTGCTCTGGCACACACACAGTAGCTGATACCTCCAAACTGCCTGTTTTCTCTCAGCTCCATTGCTCATAAATGTAGACGTTACATATCCAGCCATGTGATTGCTTCCTCCCCACCCCACAAGGTTTTGCATATTCTCCCAAATTCAGCCCCCTCCCCCATATTACTACCATTCTACAGGATGCATCAAAAAGAAAGATGGGGGAAAAAAGTTGTAACATTTGCTGCAAAAATCAATCCTTGTATCTGTGGTAAATCCCATAGTTATGCTAATGACTACACCAAGGTGACATCACAACTTTAACCATCCAAATTAAAAGCCATTACCTAACAAGGACTTATATATACCAACAGCCTTATAAAGAGGGAATTCAGTCCACACACTATGGCGTTGGTGGTGTATGTTCCTGTAGAAGTCGTCGACAAAGGTGGTCGATGGCTGTCAACAACTTTCTATTTACACTTTCTGTATTGTTAGAAGCTTTCTTTATTTCTCATTTCGTTCATTATTCTACTACTGCACTACAATGCTTCAAGCAAACTAAACCGCTCTTCTTTATACAAGACAGATAAGGCTGTAACATTGCCAGATAGAGACATATGGAAGCTATAACTATAAGAGGATTAATAAACTGACCACTGGGTTTACAGTTTTAATAGCGAGACATACAACAGTAGTAACACTGCTTGCTAGACGGCGGGGGTGGGGGTCTGTGAAAGGGGTTAACAAACACAATAGTTGTAAGTAGATGAGGAATGAGTGACAGGAGAGGATTACCTCATTCAGGGCAGCATTAGCACCTTTCTTTACAAACACCTCTCCCTCCATAGCAGCAGTAAGAGCTTTGATTGTGTGTTGAAATGACAACTGAGCATGAACTTCAGATAACGGAGACGTTCTTTTGGCAAAAGACTGCATCTGGCTTTGTACTGGTGGTTGTGGCGGTGGTGGCTGTTGTTGTGGTTGCTGTTGTTGCTGTTGTGTTTGGGTACTTACATTCTGACCTGACAGACAAAATAGATTTACATCAGAACATGTAAAAAAAAATTGTCTCAATCCTAACAAAAGTAGATGGACCTCAGGTGTTAGCTGTGTTAGTGTACCACCATGAAGTATCATTAACATTACAAACTAGATCCACTGTAAACCTTCTTTTCAAAGAGAAAACAATACTTAACACTACCTGTTTACATACCAGTGTCTGTCATCCAAAAAGTTTGTCCAATTGACTACATACATAAGTGCCTCTACATCCACACAACGGCCTCTGTCCCTGCCCACACATGCATCCTGCCACTCTACTCACCTGCACTTGCAACAGCCTGCTCCCCCACCCACACACGCAACAACCCATGTACAAATCAACCAAACACCTGTCCACATAATCATCTGCTTGTCTCAATAAGTCCGTCTATTTATCCACCCCACAGTCTGCCGATTTCACCCCCATGCTTACAATGTCCACATGGTAGTCGACCCATCTACTTTTCCCCCCTCTACATTTTAAATGTGCTAGAAAGAGAAGACATTTCAAATTCAATTTAAACATAATTCAACACAAGTCAACACAAGGCTACAATCCGATTCAACACAAGGCTATAATGCTCACTATTTTTACTTTTTGAAACTGGATTGATATCTTGATCCCCGACAGCAGAGGCTGCCGCTGCTGCCGAGGCGGCAATCTTCTTCATTTGCTCTCGGTCCCAGTCTTCAATTTCTTTCATAAACTTTCGGTTGTCCTCAGTAACAAGCTGCTGGAGATAGGGTGGTAACTGTGAGATTGGTGATGCCATGTCCTCGTTAACTGAGAAGAGACAAAGGTGCAGAGATGACAGAACAAATATGGAGCAGTTTAGTGTAACCAGGAAGTTAGATAACGAGAGAAAATTCTTTGGGACGACCTTGGAGTTACGACTCAGAAACAGAACCAGGGTAGAGCTAAAACTGAAGTTGGAGAGATTTATATCAGCTACTTTCACTCAATGATGCCAAAGACTTATGGAAATAATTACCATGTCAGTAAATGGAGTACAGTGGCTACTCAGAGTTTAAGTTGATAAGAATAGTGAACATATAAGTCAGCAGAAGCATTTTACATCTGCTTTCCAGGCCAGCAGGGGTTAGAGGGTTTGTCACAGTTCAAGTCATTTCTTATTGGGAGCTGTTGCTCCTACAGACTGATGCTTCCACGAGTCATTTGGTTTCATTGCCAAGAATGGATGCCTTTTCTACTTCATAGTAAAGAACAGATAGTGGTAAAATGAATTACTTTAGAAGTGTGTGTGTACTCCTCTCCATTTTGGTCATTATATGCCTTACAAGATGATGGCTACACTCTTGAAAAAGGCCCCTACAAGGCCCAGGCAAAGTTTTCAAAGTTTTTTTCAGTGAAAGACCCCCAGTTACCCCTTTCCCTCACCTATCAAGTAATAACAAAGGCAAGGCTCGTGCATTCTGGCATTGGTGTCCTTGCAGTTATTGCAAAGGGCCAGAAGGTATCCCCTACCAATGCTAGAACAGTTTCTGCCAATCCACAGCCCTATATTGGCATTTTGTCAACCTTGAAAGGATGAAAAGCAAAGTTGACCTCCCTGGTGCGATTTGAATTCAGAATGCCCAGAACCGTATCAAATACCTCAAGACATTCTATCAAACACACAAACAACTTTGCCATTATTCACCACCATTCACTGTCTGTTTGCCATGCTGGCATAGGTTGAATGGCCTGACAGTATCCAGCAAGTTGTAGGGCTGCGACAAGCTCCAGTGTCAACTCTGGCATGTTGTCTGTGACTGGATGTCCTTCCAAACACTGCTATTCAAACATACAAACTGACCATTACTGAATGCAAGAAAAGAGTGAGAAGAGAATGAAGAATTAGAAATGAAGATCCACAAAAATTTACCTGTTTGCATATCAGCTCGGTTTTGGTCAATGTAAATGAGACAGTAAGCCGTGGCATTGTGGTAGCCACCAACACTCTCTTTCTCCAACTCCTCCCAAGTTGCTTCACTCACGGTTATGTCATTAAACTTCAGCCAGCGCTGTTTCTTCAAGTCAAAGATGTAAGCCCAGTAGTGACCAGATGCTGTTTGGCCCTCATGGACAAGGACAGCATGCAAATGGTAGGGATACTTTAACAGAACATAAAAAACATCAAGTGAGTTTTGTGTGTATGTGTGTGTAAGCATGTGAAAAAAAGTCAGTTCCTGATTCAATCCCACATTTTTTAGTCTAGGTCTAATTTCTTAGTCTATATGAAAAATATTCATTAACCTTTTAAGCACCCAGATTACTTTGTTAAATGTAATGCTTATTTATTCAAATTGTTTTGAATTAATTTTGCACTTTCTTGTATCTTTGAAAGTAATGATGTGATCATTTTCAGAATGACTTTGTAGAGTAGGTGAGAGAGGCCAGATCTCACTGGTTTGAACATGTAGAATATTTGGACTGGATAAGGCCAGGTTAAATGTTAAAAGGGTAAGCTAATTACCATGTTAATAAATTGATTAAGTCTGCATGTGTTATGATTGTAATTAATACCTTAATTAGTTCTACATATGTTGTTACGACAGTAATTAGCACTTTCATTTAACATATGATGCTATAAATGTAATTACATAAATTTACATCCTGCTTTAATTATAATTACCACATTATGTTGTTATAAAAGTAATTAACACGTAAATTTAATCCATCATATGTTACAAATGAACTTACTAAAACGGATAAGATCTAAGTTGTACTTACCACAATAATTAGTTCTGCACATGTTGCTATCATTCCAATTACTACATAATTTAATTATTACCTAAAGGAATTCTACACATGTTCTCATTGTAGAATTAATTACATGGTAATTAACAAAGGCTGTTAAAAAATGTAGTTTATGGCACTCGTGCCGGTGGCACATAAAAAATACCCACTACACTCTCAAAGTGGCCGGCATTAGGAAGGGCATCCAGCCATAGAAACCTTGCCTAATCAGATCAGAACCGGGTGTAGCCCCACTCCCACCCATCCACCCACAAGTTTTCGGTCAAACTGTCCAACCCATGACAGCAAAGAAAGCGGACATTAAATGATAAGATAGTTATACTATGACACTATATTACCACATAATTTAATCCCATTACTACTACTACTACTACTACTACTGTTACATTTATTTATCCCAATACAAAGTATGCCATACCTTCTGCATGCCAGCATCACTGTACATTTCGTTGATTTTGCTCTCCAAAATACTTATATTTTCTTGCAGTTCTAGAAAACAAACAACAACATATTAGCACATTGGTACTGTTATAAACCCCTACCACTACCACCCAATACCTTGCCTTCATAAGGTTCTCAAAAATGCTGGGACACTAGGATGGAACATTCCGTCAGTCAGGCAAACTGAGACAAACAGAGTAGTAAGTAATGTTTTTTGCCCCACAATTGTCACAACACAATGCCTGCAGTAAGATTTGAACTTGTAACTTTTCTCACTAGATAAACAGTAACTGTGACCAGAACAGCCTGCTCATGAAATTAACATGCAAGTGGCTGAGCATTCCACAGACACATGTACCCTTAATGTAGTTCTCAGGGAGATTCAGTGTGACAAATACAGGTACAACAGAAACAGGAAGAAAGAGGGAGAGTAAGTTTTGGTGAAAGAGTACAGCAGGGTTGGCCACCACCCGCTGCCAGAGCCTTGTGGAGCTCTAGGGGCTTTTGCTCAATAAACACAACGCCTGGTCTGGGAGTTGAAACTGTGACCCTATGATCACAAGTCTGCAGCCTTAACCACTTTTATTCTTTAATACACACACACACACACACACAGAGGATATTACATCACTCTATCATAAAAAAGTATTTCCTAGTTTGGGAAGTAGATGAGAAAAAAAAACCTGAGTATGCCATTATTATGGTGCTAAGTGAAAATAATTAAAGAACTAATTAAAACTGAGCAGTTTTGCATATACGCACCTCTTACTTCATTCTCTACTTCAGTTCGCCACCGACATAGACAATCCTGCAGAACTTGAAGCTCACTGTCAGATATATTTTTAGGGGCTGGGTTAGGTACTTTGATGGTCAACATAGGACTGACTGGAGGTGAATTAATATGAGGAGATGCTTGATCTAGGGTCTCAGAACCAACACTGCTGGAACAACAGGGAAAGAGAAAAAACAAAAAAAAAAAGAAACAAAACATTACAACTATATATTTATATTTAATGATGAGGATTTTCTGGCTAAGGTCAATGCCAAATCTGTTAAATCAAACAGAACTTATTTGAAAAGCCCCAATCTATTTCCTATTTATTTTAAATCAAACAACACTTTAATCTATCTTATCTTCTAGACCACATGATCCTTTAATCCAGCCACTATTCTAAACCAAACAATTCTTATATATCTCCTACTTAATCTACAAACAACTCTTATCTCCCAGCTATTTATTCTAGACCACTAATCTACACCTTTTTATCTATCTGCTATTTGTTACTAAACCATAATCTGTTATTTATTCCAAAGCCCTACCTAAGAGATGAAAACAAACCAATACAGGCTAAATTTTCACTCTGCAATGACTGTCGGCAACTAATCATCTCTCTGCTATTACCTCAATTAACACATGGAAGGAATTACGTTCATTTGAAAACAAACAAAATAAGTGAAAAACAGAAAAAATAAAAATTAGAAAATTGATTAAGAAAAACTGTTAGAAAGTGAATTGCGGAGTTGCCGCTTGACGTTCATAGAGCTATATTCCCTGCACACACAAAATCTATTCTGTTTGAATGAAACCCAATCAATTGAATCTTCTACTGAAGAATGACAAACCACTTACCCAGACGTTGATGGTTTCGGAGACACCATTTCAACATCGTTGAAGCCACTGTTGTCTTTAACAGGAGTATCATCACAGCCTCTCTTACTCTCAGCAAATTCTAAAGCATACTGCAAGACATCTTGCAGAGGGACCCTCTTCCTTCCAGACCCATAATTAATAAAGCTGAAAAAATAACATCAGAAAGTTTGAGTATCAAGAACACAAAGAGTCACAAATGTTCAATCAAAGACTCACAATGACCGGTTGATTACTCAGGGTAGCAGCAGAGCAGTGTCTTTGACAGGTGACTGTGACCAGGCTGGGGCACCGCCTTCAAGAATTTTTAGTCAAATGAATCGACCCTAGGGTCGATTCATTTCTTTTGAAGAGAGAGAGAGGAGAGAGATGAACTCACGTGTCTAATTTTGCTTGCAAGGTTTGCAGTTGTTCACGGAGTTTTTTCGAATCTTCACGTCTCTTTTTCGTCTCGGTCTTGTTGATATGCATATATCTAGAATGACAGCAATAAATACAGACATGCTTTAATATCTCATTCACACACACACACACACACACACACACACACACACACACACACACACACACACACACACACACACACACACACACACACACACACACACACACTATGCAAAACAGAATGTGTGTGGATGAGGGCAGCTGCAAATTGTGGAGGGAACCTGTGGAAGAGGTAGACCCAGGAAGACAGGATGTGGTGGTGAAAAATGATCTTCAATTGTTGAGTCTCACATGACCAAGACTTCTAGCGATTTGCTGTGCAGGAGAACACACATCAAGCTAAGTGAAGCCATGGTCATGGCCAGTGCCGGGGACATGTAAAAGACACACAGTATACACTCTGGGGTGGTTGGCATAAGGAAGGGCATCCAGCCCTAAAACCTAGGCCAAAACAGACTAGAGCCAGGTACAGCTCTCCATTTTAACAGCTCCAGTCAAACCGTCTAACCCATGCCAGCACGGAAAATAGACGTTAAATGATGAGAATCAGATCATTCCCAGGAAGCAAGTGAAAGAAATTGTTAAAGAGATCGCCAAAAAATGTACTAAAAGTTTGTATTCTTAGGTATTAGCTAAGGGACGAAATAATGATAAACGTTTGGATTACACACAAGGATGTGAAAAATAAAGGGTTGGGAAGAGAGTGTTAACATCATTGTTCCTTGTACTTGACAACCCCAAAAAGCATAAAAATCATAGCTGACCATGGTAGGATTTGAACTCAGGATATGAACCAGAAGAAATGCTGCTAAGCATTTTGTTCAACATACTAACGATTCTATTGGTTCACCACTTTAATAATATTTGTCACAAAATTACAAAATCTGACTCCAGTATTTATTTTATTAACCTTGCAAAAGGATATGCAGATATTTTGGAAATACCTCATGGAGTGACAGTCATACCCTGTGACAAGGAATAGTACCGATTCAGACACCCTACCATGGATATGGTGAAGTCATGGGACTGCAGCATGATGGAATGTGAAGAGACAGAAGAAGAGCTCAATGGAGCCAGTGATGCTTCTTTACATTGAAGCTGAACAGAGGAATCCAAGAAGATCAGGGGTCAGGACCAGCAAGCTTCATCAAGAGTAACTAAAGCACATCCACAGAAGTGGTATTCAGGGTTGTGCCATCGGCGGATGCAAGATTCATCAGGACTCAAAGCTTCCGATCTAGATATAAATAATAGAACAGGGTGGCGGCAGAGGGTGACAGGAATCCATGCAGGCAGCATGAGTGGATGAATAGCAAAGGCAACTCCAGAAACATTTAAACTTAGAACAAAGGTTTAGTGAAGCAGAACATCTTACCAAGAGAACACAATGGTTGATGCTAAAGCCACCTACTTTGCTGATCTAGTACAAGTGGAACAGTCAGAGGCAGCAGAATATGTGCTGTTAGCTATAAACTTAATATTGAACAAATCAGAAAGGTAAACAACTTCACCACCCAAACAATTATAATGGTGTAAGAAATCGAGATAACAAAACGATTTTTCCAGGTCAGCACAAATAAAATAGGTTTCATAAATTTGCATAATTGCAAAATGTGTCAATGGAACAATTCAGCTTTGTTTGGCCTATATTCATAATGTAAACCAGTCAGCTATGAAACCCAAGCAGCTCGAGAAGAGATCTTATAAGATTCTGGTAACACAAATTATGTTTAATAAGTATAGCATATATCAGGCCCACTGTGGCGGGCGCGACAGAGACCCCGCCTCGTGGGGCAGGCGTGACACAGATCCTGCCTCGCGGGGCGGGTGCGACACAGATCCCGCCTCGCGGGTTTAATGTGACAGATCTTGCCTAGTGGGGTGGATGCGACACAGACCTTGTCTAGCTGGTGAATGATTATGGCAGAAAGCTTATCTAATAGGGGTAACATGAACTGCTGTAACAAGGTTGCAACTTATCTCACAGTAAAGCACAGCTTACCTATCCATAAACAGAACTTGTGGAAACTCTAGCTTGCTGTGTAGCTTCTCTGACCGTTGTAATTGTTTGTTATAATCATAGCGTGTTAGCATAAACGTCATGATAGGAGGCAGTTTGTTGAACCAAATCTGTAAAAAGACAAAAAACAAGGGTTTTTTTTTTTTTTTTTTTACAATATATGAAAAACAAAGCAAAAAAAGAAATAGGCTAGGGTTAAGGGGAAAGATATCTGTCCTTTGCTTGATTTAAATATATTGACAGAAATTTCTCAACATGGTATTGAGATGCTCACATCGCAACCAAACAGTTTCAGATGTAATTCCCTGGGCACCTTGAGTCAGTGTCTTTTCCTAGTCTCCAGGTGATCAATGTCTTGTGCATGAAATTTAATAGATGGAAACTGTACAGAATCCTGCCATACATATAGACAGGGGTTCAGTCCAATTGTGTGGACACTGTAGACTGGTATCCTTTACTACAGACACAGGTTGACCAATACCTTAGGCAAAAACTGATCGGTGTGAGAGAGAGAGAGTTGTGTTTCCTGGAGCGAGTCCATATTTCTCATCTTCATGTGCGTTCACTGACTAAACAGAAGCCTCACTGTCCACACAGACATACAGGTGATGTCATACATTCACAGTCCACCTCAAAGGCATGTGTCAGGCTTCTTGACATAACCGCGATTTTTTGCAAACAAAGTACTTCATGTAACAATGCCTTGGCTGTTTGTTAATCAACAGACTGAGAAATTATTACATTGCTTGGGAACAAGTCAAGGCTGGTATCAGGCCATAGAACACTATTCTGATGTAATCTCATCTGATTCATGCAAGCATAGCAAAGCAGATGTCATAAAGGATGTATGTACAGCTACAGATGCGTAGATCCTCGTCTTCACATTGACCCCACTTGAGCAGCAGTGACACTGTCACTCACAGAGCAGCAGTGACACTGTCACTCACAGACCAGCAGCTTGGGAGTTCAGTGGGTGAAGACATGCAGGAGTAAGGTACTTAATAAGCAAAACGAGGGTTGGTGTCAGGAAAGGGACCCAATCATAGAAAACATTGCTGTTAACAAGTCTCATCTCACCAATGCCAGCATAGAAAATAACAACAAGAATGCTGCCACCATTGCCAATACCACCACAACCAGATATCCTTCTCGTCACACAGAACAATTTCACTTACTTCTTTTGTAGGTGATTCCTCAGAACATGGCTGACTTCCTCCAGTGGTCTCTTGCTCCAGACTTTCATGGACATCACGTACACCATTTACATTTAAATTAAACTGTAAAAATACATTATCATCCTCTGAAATTTAATACAGAAATAGAGAGAAGCTTAATTAAACGCCCAGCTTTGGAGAGAGAACGGCACAATTCATTAGCTAAACCTCGTTATGTTAAGCTCTAGTTCATTGCTCGACAGCTTCATACATATAAGCTTAATTGTCAACTGCAAGAGAGTATAACTAGGAAGCTTGTAGCACACTTTCACTGACTGTTTTGAGTGCTTATAAAGTTGTAGGCAGACAGACACCACCTCAATGCTCCCATTCTTCACTTGGGGATATGACAGCTGGAAATGAGGGCTCTACTCAAAGACTGCACTGCACAGTCTTAGAATCAAACACACACACACACACACACACACACACACACACACACACGGGTCAAAAGGATAGATGACATAAAGCCTTTCCTTTAAAATGCTTATGTTTGACCACTTCATATCCTCCTCCTTCCCAGAACTGAACTTGAGGAACAACATCAAACTGGTTAATCAAAAAGATGAACAATAACAACAAGTGTAAAGAAACCAGCAAACATACCCTTGTTATTGCCAATTTCAGTGTAACCCCCATAAAATAATTCAATCATAGGGTTTGTTTGTTCTTTTGGATCTCTGCAAGGGAACAAAAACCAATAGTTTAGTAATAGATTCAGATACAGTTGTAGCAAGTACAGTTAAAAGACTCAGAATAGTCAAGTATCAGGGTTTCAAATTCACAAACACTGACATACTTATCAGATAAATTACTTTCAAACATTGGCAAATAATTTTTAAAGGGGATTTTTGTAAACAAAGCAAGTCTAATTCATAGCATTAACAAATCACTATACACCAGTAAGAAAATAGAGTCACTTGGTTTAGGCTGGGTTCCAGGTGGGATCCCCAATGTCTTTAACAACAAAAAAACTGCCCCAAAAGACAATCCACAGCCTCCAAAACTGGCGGGAGGAAGGAAGATATTGACAAACTGCAGATCTAGCTCAAATGCTTCTAATAAAGGTACCCAAAGTGCCAGGTAGGGCTGTTCGACAGGGTAATAGATTAAATCTATCATCCAAGTCAGTCACAGCAGGATTTGAACTCAGAACACTAACAGCTGGAACAAATACTGCAAAGCATCTGGTCCAATGCTTTTCCAGTTCCAAATGATCAGCAGCCCTGGATTGATTTCTTTTCTATTTTTTTAATTGACCCATTCCATTTCTCTTAAGACCTACAACAAACATTTCATGTTAAAAAAAAAAACAAAATTAAAGAGAAAGAAGAAAAAGAAAAAAAAAACTTACTTGCTACAAAAACTTCCAGAAGATTCTGTTAGCGTGGACGGTGAGTTTCTGAAAGCATCTTCAAGCCATTCAAGAAGCTTGCCTTGGAACTCGCTAACGTCCTAAAAAATAGCAAAGAAGATGAAACAACAGTGAAACTGCTTTACTTGTATTTCCTTACCTATGCTAAGAGAATGAGGGAAGCCAAATTAAAATTAAATTACAAAAATTAAAATGTTCAACTTTTTGGAGACAATCTTGTCAGTAACATACCAAAGTGTGTGTGTGTGTGCATATTTCTGCATGTCTTAGCATGACATCTGAGTAAAAGGTGATGTCTTGTTTAATCCTGTAAAGAACACATTTTGTAGCTTGGCAGCTTCAATGTGTGAAGACCAGTGTAATTAAAATACCTTACTTGGAAAACAAGGGTTGGCAACAGGAAAGTCATCTGGCCAGAAAATGCTGCTTCAATAATTCTTGTCCAACCCACACCAACATGGACAAACAGACATCACAAACAGCAGGTAAGACCATGTTATCTACCTGTTACAGATCACTTAGTGAAGAATGCTTTACATGAAGCACACACAGCTGCACATGTGCAGATATGCACACCTGTGGTGACACACACACACACACACACACACTTGAAAGGTTAAACGCTCAGTTCGTGACATATTAAAGAACTTACTTGTTGACTATCTGACACTCCCATGTGAGATCTGAAGCCTTCTTTCAAAATCTCAACTGCTTTGGAAGGGTCCACATACTTTCGATACGAACCAATCATCAAAGAGAAAAGGTTTCTTAGTTCTTCAGTAAATCGGAGACTACGAGTTTCCTGTAATAGACAAAATTATGCCTGATTTCAACAAAAGTAATATTCACTCACAAACTTAGATAATCAAGGTTTATCAAGCTACATGCAAAATATACTTTATGATCACAAAAACACTGTGTGCGCATCCCATGAGGGTTGGATTAATAAACCCAGACTACAGCTGGATGCCAACCACCCCGAGAGTGTAGTGGGTGCTTTTACATCTTTCTATTTGAACCTTTTGAAAGTTGGTGTAAACTGTGAAACTGGTTAAAGCTTCAAATATTTTAATAAAAACTATTTTAAATTCTCAGTGCATTTTCAACTTCTATTTTTCCTATATTTCTATTCATGTAGAATACAATATCTTTGTTATATATATATATATATATATAAATGATGCGCAATGACTGAAACTAGTCTCTGGATGCTGGCCTTGCTGGGTGGAGGTGCTTATCTCCCCTTTGAAACCATAAGGATACAGGAAATGTGTCAAGGCCAACAGAAAACGGTGTTTCCTAGGGCTAAATAGCAGTAGCATTCTTCCCTTTCATGGGACTGTGACACTAAGTTGACAACATACTATCACTTTATCGTGCTTCTACTGTATAAATATCAGAGATTTAGAAATGCATTTTCACATATATATATATATATATATATATATATATATATATATATATATGACCATCCCCAAGTACAACAATATATATATATATAGTTTTAGGGAAAATAACCAATAAGGCTCAATTTAATTTTAATTTTTTATAAATTGATTTTAGTTGAGTTTTTTTACCTGTAATTTTGGATTTTGTCCCTAATAATATTATTATTATATATATATATATATATATATATATATATATATATATATATAGATCCAAATGAATATGGTACTCGAGTTGAGGCACCATAATTTAGTACAGAATTATCCATACAATTTCAAAATAAGGTGATTAAAATCAAAATAAGCAACAGGGATCATTGTTGCTTATTTTGGTTTATATATATATATATATATATATATATATATATATATATTGATGAATGTATCAAATGTCTCCAAAATTGCTGTACATAGTTCCAGACTTCAAAGCAAACTTTACAGCAAGTTGTTTGTTTGTTGACTAAAGTTAAAAGTATACTAACATTTGAACCATACACTGAAATATTTCTCTTGCACTTTCAAAACAAAGAATAACACCGTTTCAGTGCAAGAGGGCTGAGAATGAGAGCCCACGGAGCTGAGCTTGAATATCCTTTCCTGACGGTCATTGCTGTCAGTTATACAACATACATAGCTCTGTATTTATTTAGTGCTTTGGCATTAACCACTTGACCCATGTTGAACAAGGTTAACCATTAGAACACGACAGTTTTGTCAAGCAATACTGTTGTAAATGTTGCTTCCCGAAGAGACAAGCCATCACAACAGCAACGGGAAGGATATTGGTGTTTGCAGTTGTAGCATTTTAGCCATAAATGAGATAATACTTACTGCAGGATTGGAAGCACTAAATTCTGACCTTGGATGAGGTTGAAAATTTATCAGCAAATGTCTGAAGCGATTTACATGGAACAAGGACTGAAAAAGAAGAAATATGAAGGAGATATTTTAAAACAATAGTCACAACAACAGACTGCTTACAGACAACAGAGAACCTTTCAATTGATTGCTATCTGCTTTATCAACCACAGGTAGATGTAAAGCTGATGCCAACAGAATCTAAACAACACATCAACAGGTACAATGATCAACTTTTTATTTTTGTATCATATCTGATCTAGTCTTATGGACATGCGGTAAGAATGCAGCAGGAGAAAATTGCAAGACAGATTCTTCAAGCGAAGCCAGCCAGCAGGAGACCTAGGGGTTCATCACGAGCAAGATGGTTGGATAATATCCATAAACCCAGTTGATTACACAAAAATACTGCAGCAAAGTTCAATGCGAGTTCTTTCTAATATGACCTTATGAAGGAGGTGTCTGATGACTCTAAAACTCTTCCAGGAATAGATGGATGGATTTCTGCCAACCAACCTTTAACAGTAAAATCATTACTATTATTTCCTCGAATATTAATTTGATATACAAATTGGGGGACTAAATGTTCTAAACCAGAACTAAACTCATTTGTGAAGTTGCAGAACCAATCTAAAACATTTATTATAAAGTCATACAGCTTTACTCTTGCTTTACAGTGAGTTGAAGGTAGTTAATAGTTGCCTTGAATGGACACTAGTGAGTAAAGATGGTAACTACTGAGACAGCACCTCTAATAGGGATTCAAAATGGTGTGAACCATGAAAGTAGAGTTAAAATGACTAGAAACTAATGCATTTTCAAGCACAAAGCCATGCATGGTATTGATTGTTAACTCTGTAACCACCTCTCTCTCTCTGTGTACTGACCTATGGTCAACACTAAACAGAATAATTAGTAAAGTCTTGTGTTTATGACATTGTAGCAATACTAGCAGTTCTTACCTGTATCAAAGCACTAAACCAACATGTATTACCAACATTCTTTAGTCCTACAGGACACCAGTTCTCCCGTTCACGTAGATGAGGATTCAAAGGGTCAACAAACCAAAGATCACTCCGTTTCCGTTTGGTTCCAGATTTACTTTCTGCTAAACTGGCTTCAAGAACTCTGAGAAATTGGATGGGAAAAAAAAAAGACATAGCAGAAAGTCTTCACATTCACACAATGAAATAAAACAGATATACTGGTTCAATTAGTATTTTTGTCATTAAAAATCAATTTTTGCTTTTGGTCCCAGGAAGACATTAACAAAGCCATATGAATATAGACAAAGTCAGAGATGGTAAAGTAGTGCTCATGAACTTTTTACAAGTTCTCCAAGACAAGCAAGAGAACAGAGAGAAGATGTTAGCATCTTCAACATGGATACCTGGTCCTAAAGTTTGCAACAGAGTGAAATTCATTAACGAAAGACTTGGTGATAGTGTTGACTTTAGATTAATGACTCATAAGACTTGTATGCGTGACTGTCATTAAAGGTAGCCAAGAACCAGACAAAGGTAGCAGTGGTGATGGATTGAAGATGCACCATACTCTATAGTTATGTCACTGGTTTCAGAAAAAAAGTTATTAAGATCAACATCGGACTTAAGTAACACTTTCATTACAGACAGGTTGCTGACATCACCATTTAAAACTGATTAACAACCTCAGAAGAAACATGTCTCAATAAAACCTGTTCCACAACAGCTTCAGATGTTTGTCATTGCTACAATCTAACTCAATTATGTCAAAAGCTCAAGCCACAAGATAAACTGGCCTTAGGAAACAATGATCTAAGTGAAGAAGAAGGAAAAAGTTTAAAAATATTTTTACCGGCTGATGTCCTGTTCTTCGCGAGTAACTTGACCACCCAACATTCCAGTGGAATCTTGCAAGCTGGCAGCAATTGCTTTCCGAATCTCTTCAGTCTCGTAACCGTCTGCAGCAGCTTGAGGCTGTTGTTGTTGCTGCTGTTGTTGTTGTTGTTGTTGTTGTTGCTGCTGTTGCTTATCATTAGTTAGATCTATAACTAGAAAGATGATGGTCCTCAGAAACCCATAACAAGCAGAAAAGGAACAGCAACACAATAAAAAAAAATGGCATACAAACACACACAAAACTAAAGTATTATTTATTCCAAGAACCATGTGTCACTCCTTAATAAATTAATAACTTAATTTTAAATTATCTCCTTTATACCACATTCTAGGTCACCATATCACAGCTCTTTTCCTTTGAAGAAATAATATTTCATCCCCGACCAGTTACATACTCTCTCTCAAATTGAAACATCAATGTGGAGTGGCACATAGCTCCCGAGATGGCACACAGCCACCAGTCATCCCAGATATTTTATAAGACAGCTCACCTGAAAAGATCATAAATCAAAACTCACTATTTAACCTATTAATGTGAAGCATTCAGTTAAAAAATCTATTTAAATATTTCTTAATGCCAACCACTCCCAGTACACTCTGCAAAGTGGTCAACATTAAGAAGGGCAAATAGCCATAGAAACCATACCAAGACAGACAAAGCCTGGTGCAGCTCCTGTCAACCCGTTCAACCCACGCCAGAATGGAAAGCAGATATTAAATAATGATGATGATGATGATTATGACTATTATATAATTTTCTTGTTGTCCTATTTTGTAGATACTGTGCATTATGGAGTTAAAAATACATTCACTATTTCCCAGACTAGCAACAGAGGATCAGTTTAACATACAATGGAAAAGTTACATAATTAGCAATTATCATCAAATAATTATGGCAAATATTGACATGGAGAAAGCCTTTGACAGGGTCCCCCGATCCCTTATCTGGTGGTCAATGAGGAAACTTGGGATAGAAGAATGGCTAGTGAGAGCTGTGCGAGCCATGTACAGAGATGCGGCCAGTAAGGTGAGGGTTGGAAATGAGTACAGCAATGAATTCCGGGTAGAGGTAGGGGTCCACCAAGGTTCCGTCCTCAGCCCCCTATTATTTACCATAGTCCTCCAGGCAATCACAGAGGAGTTCAAGACAGGTTGCCCCTGGGAGCTCCTCTATGCTGATGACCTTGCCCTAATTGCGGAGTCACTATCAGAACTAGAGGAGAAGTTTCAGGTGTGGAAGCAAGGTCTAGAATTGAAGGGCCTTAGAGTCAACCTAGCTAAAACCAAAATCCTAATAAGTAGGAAGGTAGATAAAACACAAACCCCTTCAGGTAGATGGCCCTGCTCAGTATGTAGAAAAGGAGTAGGTAGTAACTCTATAAGATGTACCCGGTGCAAGCTATGGACACATAAGAGGTGCAGCAACATCAAAGGCAGGTTAACTAGCAAGTTAGTTTTTGTTTGTGGCAGATGTTCAGGTGCAATAAAGACTGCAAACAAACAGGAAACAACTTCTATCTCATTCCAGGGTGAAAAACTAGAGGTAGTCGATAGCTTCCGCTATCTGGGCGACCAAGTTAGTAGTGGGGGTGGGTGCGCTGAAAGTGTAGCTGCTAGAATAAGAATAGCCTGGGCAAAGTTTAGAGAGCTCTTACCCCTGCTGGCGACAAAGGGACTCTCACTCAGAGTAAAAGGCAGACTGTATGACGCATGCGTACGAACAACCATGCTACATGGCAGTGAAACATGGGCTGTAACTGCTGAGGACATACGTAAGCTCGCAAGGAATGAAGCCAGTATGCTCCGTTGGATGTGTAATGTCAATGTGAATACCCGTCAGAGTGTAAGTATCTTGAGAGAAAAGCTGAACATTAGAAGCATCAGTTGTGGCGTGCAAGAGAGACGATTGCGCTGGTATGGACATGTGGTGAGAATGGAGGAGGATAGCTGCGTGAAAAAGTGCCACACCCTAACAGTTGAGGGAACCCGTGGAAGAGGTAGGCCCAGGAAGACCTGGGCTGAGGTGGTGAGGCAAGACCTTCGTACATTGGGCCTCACCGAGGCGATGACTACGGACCGAGACCTTTGGAAATGGGCTGTGCGTGAGAAGACCCGGCAAGCCAAGTAAGATCGTTGCCAGTGCCCCTGGACTGGTTCTTGTGCGGGTGGCACATGAGATGCACCATTTTGAGCGTGGCCGTTGCCAGTACCGCCTGACTGGCTCCTGTAGGATTTTCGAGCGAGATCGTTGCCAGTGCCCCTGGACTGGCTTGTGCGGGTGGCACATAAAAGACACCATTTCGAGCGTGGCCGTTTTCGTGCGGGTGACACGTAAAAGCACCCACTACACTCTCTGAGTGGTTGGCGTTAGGAAGGGCATCCAGCTGTAGAAACTCTGCCAAATCAGACTGGAGCCTGGTGTTGCCATCCGGTTTCACCAGTCCTCAGTCAAATCGTCCAACCCATGCTAGCATGGAAAGCGGACGTTAAACGATGATGATGATGATGATTAATTACAGATAAAAGTGCTCTAGTACTCTGTTGAAAGTTTTTTTTTTTTTTTTTAGTCTGGTAGACGGATGTATAGTGTGGTCTCTCCTAGACAGTTAGAGGTGAAGGACTGACCATAAGTATCAACACACTTCAACTGACAACAGCATGCTTATATTTCTGCAGGCTCATGTCTGTAGAGAAAATATTGGCAGGGGTGGAATTCCAAAAGGTAGCACTTCTGGAAATAAAATATTTTGCTGAAGTATTTGGAACAAAATTTTAATGGCAAGATATAATTGAAATGGTGAAATAAGTAGAAATGAGCGAAACAAATTAACATAGCTGGTACATAACTGGTTCCTTCTACAACTGAGAGCGAAAGAGAGAACAATATGAGTTGAGAGAAAAGAGCCATACCACCAACTATAAGCTCTTCCCCAGGTCACAGAATAATCATACATTTAGATACTGCCACCAAATATTTACCACAGACTATGACTTAAATATGTAACAGTGTAAAATATATTTAATGAAAAACACACAGCTAGACAGACAGACAGACAAACAAACACGATATTTTCTAAACTGTGACAAAATAATTTCAATTCTGAATTCTGCTAGAAGAGAAAACAGATATATTAGATACATTACAAAGACAAACATCTCATTGATAACAAAATGCAATTAAAGAGTTGTTCACCTTTCTGATTTTCCTTGGCATCACATGGAGTATTACAATGGGTTTGGGGTAAATCTTGAGAAGGATTGTTGGAGACCTAGCAGCAAAAACAGAAGAAACAGATTAATTTATAGATATGTTCATGTTGTTGCTTAATCCCAAGTGAACAGACTGAGTGGACCTACAAACAAAAGTATTCCAGCCAAAGCCATCCTGTTTTATTAAAGTTACTTAGGACAACACTATCAAATGTGAGATTTAAGGGCGATTTGGCTACTATTTCTAGGTAGTCAAACCACACAGAGAATCCCTCTTGTATTGTTTAGTGAATCTGCATCAGCTCGGCTCAGAAATATTGGTAATGGTTGAGAGGCCTTTAAGATGGTACTTTACCTTATTGTTGAGGTTAGCCAGGACAAACAAACCTCCCACATTTTCTTAGGATGTCGCCTTCTGCTACATTATCCAGTGTGTCCCTTATTCAAAACAGCATGGTGTGATATGAAGTAGACTTAGCTTTTATTTCTAGCAGGCTGAGCAACAGTGTAGAGGCTCTGTTGTTTAATTGTAATAAATAAGGAAAGAGGTATATTCCTTCAATCAACTCTCAGCATTAGGGTCTGCTAGAATGTTTGCGCCTTTATGGGGCAAGGGACTACAGTAAGGGTTTCAGTACAAATAGTGTACTTTATGAAGGGAATTCAGCTGTTAAAAACAGTTGCCTTTTTTTTAATGTTTAAAATATTCCATTTTACAAGCTATATTGGCACAAGGTAAGAGGAGTGATAAAAACAAAGAATATTTATAAAACAATTCCTTAAATGAACACAAAGAATTAAGGTCTGGTGACTAGAACAAATAGATGTGATAGGAAAACAATGTCATTATTCAGAAACTAGGCATCAGGTATCTCTACAAAGTTTAACTCTATGCTTTAGATAGATATCTGAAAATCTGAAATAATTACATTGTATTCTGAGCTGTCTTGAACAAGCATGGTAACGACATCTTCAATATTGTATTTTCCATCTTTGTTACAACATGCCCTGATTGCTTTTGTTATCACCTTGATGTCATCAATTCCAGTTACTTCTTTAATTTGAGACAAGGCAGACTCCTCTTTGTTCCTCTGAAACAAGACACATGGAAAAGAAACCATCAGAATAAATATCCAGAAAATATAACGACGGCTTTAAAATGTGCCAACAATTAGCTTTAGAAGTAAAACACATCACAATACATAATGGTTTCAATGGCACATGGCCAGCAACTTTAAGAAGAGGGGGAACAACTAATGACAGTGACCCCAATGCTTATCTGGTATTATTTTATCAACTCTGAAAGGATGAAAGGCAAGGGTCAATCTCGGCAGAATTTGAACTCAGAAAGTAAGGCCAGAAAAAAAATGTCACCAAGCATTTTGTCTGACGTGCTAACCATTCTGCTAGCTTGCTGCATTCATGCCAAAATACATAAACATGTAACGTTACTACAGCTACAATACAGCTCCTCCTTGTGTCCTTATCTTAGTCACCAGACTGGTTATTTTGTAGTTTACTATAAGAACAAACATTGAAAAGAAAACAAAAAATCTGTCATTTGCAAAAAGAAACAACTCTTTCCAGACAAGTCTTTTCAATCAATAGAATCTTTGTAAACCTGGCATTTTTTGTTTTCAAACAACTTCAGTCAATACCAAAATCAGTGCCAATTAGACATTAAAACAGAACCAAAGAACTGACTGACAAAGGAGTCAGAGATTATTTTTAGAGAAATTCATCAATAAAGAAACATCTGAAATAGAAGACATATAATGGTTTACATTCCTCTGTTTAAGTACTGACAGAGTTCTTTATAAAAATAGGATAGAATTAAGAGACATGCCTGGACATGGTACATCATCGGTGAACCAAGTACATAGCTTTCAGGCTTTCAAGAGAGAGAGAGAGAAATGCAGGTAGAACTACCCGATTTTGAGTTCTATTTTCCTGCATAGTAGCCTGGGGAAATGTCTTCAACTGAATCTTCAAGCCAACTAATGCCCTGTGAATGGAATTCATCATCATTATTTTTAACCGCTAGAGAATACAGCCTTGAATCCTAGGACATATAGGGTTGGTTACCCAGTTTCTGCAGTATATAATCATTGACTGATAACACATTTCCCCTGAATGGGAAACCAGTCTTTACAGGGTCATTCATTTACAGTTGAGTGGATCAACAAGAAACAAAGCATATTAAGTTGGTATTTCCTCTTAATAAATCATCTTGAAGCTCTGTTTTGAAAGACAATGAATAAAAAAGAAATCCAGGATATTAAAAACTAGTGAAGGTTAGCAACAGGAAGGGCATCTGGTTGTAAAACATTTCTGTGACAAGTATTCATCCAACCCATGCTAGAATGAAAAAAATGCCAAACAAATGAATTAAAAGGAAGAGTAGATTGCTCAAAAAGAGGGGAAAAATAAAGTATTAAAAGAAACCATACAAACAACATCCATAAATAAATAATAAAAAAAAGAGATGAGGCATTAAGTCTTAGATTGTGAGAGTGAGAGAGATTCTAATCCATGAATAAAGTCAGATGATTCAACAAGGATGTGAGATTAATATTGAAGACAGCCATTGTGGATATTGCTGACTGCAGAAGATGGTTTCAAGTGGACAAATCTTTGCTGTGCTCTCCTCCCTTAAACATGACACTCATTACTCCCACTATGTTGTCTTCCTCCTCCATACATATGCATAGCAGCTCTGCCCCATGTTCTCATTCCACACCAGGATGGAAAGCAGAAACTTATTCATCTGGAGCTTTACTAAAATACAAATCAAATGAAATAAAATTCTTCTAAACCAAATTCCTCAATAACCCAATTCTAGAGGAGTTTCATCAACAGACTAATTCCTCCTCTTCCTCTTAGAAAACCAGGTTACATTTTTCAAGCATCTCCTGTAAACTTCTTCCCTTGAGGAAGTGTGTTTATATAGAATCTGTTCTTTCCCATATCCATACCAAAGATTTCCAGTTAGAGAAAAGGAAGAGGGATTCTGAACAACAAAATATTCAACTGAAAATTCCTCCAATCATTAATTCTTATTCTACACTGGAATATCCATCCATCCACCTCTCTCTCTCTCTCAAATACACGGTTTTGGAGTCAATATACAAAGTATTCAACTCAAACTTCCCAATTGATGGTCCTGCTGACTTCCAACACCCAAGTTGAAAGTCTCCAGACTCATAATCAGGCAAATCTTTTAAAGCACACAAGGCTAATGTATCACCAAGTAACTTTTTAGTCCAGTTAAAGTTTAGATTTAGAAGTTAAGACTATGTTGTTCTTGGGCCTTTTTTTTTTAGATTATATAGTAAGAAAGAGTTTAAAAATTAAAAGGAGCAGTTTTTATCAAAAGGCTAAAAAATAAAGATATAAAAGAAATGAATTTTAAAAATACTATAAAAGAAAATTGAACACTTAAGTGATTGTATTTTTAATAGAAATAAACTCGAATCCCTAATTGCTCATTTTTGAGATTAAACCAATGATGAAATATAAACTGAAGTGAATATAACACAAAAATTTCCACAAAATTAAATAAAAGAGAAGGAAGTTATTTTCTAACCGGTGGCTTGGCCTAAATGCAACACAGTGGACTGTTGCCAAAGGCACCCAAGAAACAGAAGTATCAAAATATGAAGTTAAATAGTGTGACATAATTTTTTATTAGTTATCTTGAATTATTTAAGGCAACTCATTATCTCGTAATTAACGAGAAGGTGGAAAGACTGAAATAACAATGATGAGAGAACAATGCCTATAATGGAAATACTGAAGAGGATACAGCCAGAGTCATTAACAACAAGATGATGATGATGATGATGGAAGTAAGATGTGACGGTGGTAATTACAGTACAAATAGAGATGATGACAATGATGAAATGATATTAAGAGGATCTAAAATGACAACAGAATTGTTGACTCCTTCAAAAGAATTAACTGTTCCAAGTACTGACTATTTATTAACCAGTTTAGATTTCATTCAATTTACCATAAGAGGTTTCAAAAGCTAGGATGGATCAAGCTCTGAACTGATGGTGTTAAGTAGATAAGAGGTAAGAATTGTTGTGGCCTGAAAGGGTTTCACCACAGGAATTCCCATCAAGAATCTTGCAAATCAAGTACAAAAACGAGGTAAAATATTCCCCTGAATAAAATGTAAGGCCACAGCAGTGGATTCATTATTAACTTTTCATCTACTTCAGAGACGAAGACTGAACTGTTAAATGATTTGGGATCAACAATTTTTAATAAGATCATTAAGTCTCGTGTTTTTAAGGGAATGGAATTGAGCCTGAAATGCAGACTGGCTTTAGCAAGAAAAGCTGACAACATAGGGAAGCAGATTGAATGTTCTGTAACACATAACACAAAAACTAAATGATTCTAAATTCAATCCGAGTCGAACAATAAAGACTGGTACATTAGTGAGGCTAACACTCCACCTACAGGAAATAAAAGAGAACTAAGAACAAAACACAAACCATGAAAACATTGTTTATGCACAATGATACCCACCACCCAATACAGACACCACAACCACATTCCTAGCAGCAGCACCATTATTTATGAACATACTCCATGGTGGTATGGCTTAACCAAGTCTGCCAGACCACAATTGGCAACAAACCAAATAAGAATAAGCATTGAAGAATATAAATGAAGTAGGTCAGGCTTCATCATATAATGATCAGGTGTGGGAGATAACGGAGTCTGAGGAGACAGGCACATTTACCTGCTTCTGTGATGCTTAGATGTCCTTCTGAACAACAGGTGAGAGGGCCAGCCATTGGATATGGCTGAAATGTAATGATGGTCCTAAAATGGACTTGCAGTCAAATAGTCAGTCAAAACAATAGGTGGGGTGCCATAAAGCCATCAGTGCCAATTAGACATTAAAACAGAACCAAAGAACTGACTGACAAAGGAGTCAGAGATTATTTTTAGAGAAATTTATCTTTTGTTCGTGTATTTTTTGATGTTGAAAATGAAACCTCGTGTCACATGTACAATTTATAATGGTCAGTATAGCTTAACACAGTCACAAGGATTTGATCAACCAGCAGAGAATATGAAGAAACCATTGTTAAACGCTGCTTTGTCTACCATGGACAGAATCTAGAATTGTCTACAGCCTATTGGCAGCAACAGATTTCCACACTGTAGCAGACTATGTACACATGCTCAGTCAGATGTGACTGAAAGTGATTAAAGTAAATCCATGATGTGATTAAAGCTGACAAGACATATAGATTATAAAAAAAAAAAGAATTTTAAAAAACATTAAAAAAACCACAGCCATTATTATAAATGAAATATAGAACATCAGTTTTGATATTTTTATACTGGAATAATTTTTAATAATATAACACATTGAAATTTCCAAGCCTAAAAGCCACATTAATAGAAACTGTGTGGGGGGAGGTGTTTGTAGTTACTGGAAGATAATACCTTCCTATTTTTCAAAACAAGATTGAAAATTCTTAAGACTAAATCTCCCAGCAAATCAGTCACAGACGCATACTGACCAATGTACAACGCACACGTATAGAAACAACACTATGAAAAGCTAACATACACACACACACACACGTGTGTATGCACATGCATCCTGTAGACAAATTGGAAATGTACAGGAGAAAATGGTTAAATGCATTCACACTTTCTCACTCACACACACTGCAGTTCACAGGTTTCAAAAAACAGTAACAGAAATTCATCTGGTTTTATGAGATGAGGAATCCAATATTTATTCTATTCTACAGTGTCTAGAATGTTAAGTAAATAATGGTTAAGCTCCTACAGGTTCAAAATGCTCTATTTATTGCACCTATACAATAAATTTACCTTCTATTATAAAACTGTATAAGATATGGGGAACAGTGACAGTATAGCAAGGGAATCTGCTGACCTTGTCTATGACTCTTTTCAACGAGACTGATGTATACAATGAACATTTCCAAATTTTGAATTTCCTTGTCATTTTAGCTTGCAATATATCTCCTCTCTTTTTCTATTATAACGTACTTGTTTCTTGGAAGAAAATCTTGATAAGCACAGTTGTTTGCAGGTTTTTTGCTGTTTCTAATGGGTCTGGTTATAAAATAAGATTCCTCATCATCACTTTTACACACATGGTCTATGTCAGTGAGAGTTAGGCACATTGCCAGGGCTAATGTCAATCCTTAATTCAGAGTTACTGTTCTCCAAGAAGAAATTGGACAATCACACCTCATCTAAAAATTCCACTTTTGATATGGTTTCCATGGCTGGAGACCCTTCATGCCACCAACTACCATACAGAGCAAATTGGGTGCATTTTAGAGGTGTTACTTTGGTCCCTTTTAGATTTAAGAAGTTTGTTTAGCTCATGCTTTTCTTTTCAAGGCAAACATGCAGTGATGAGGAACATTAAAGAGAGATAAAAAAAATAAGTGAGAATGGAGAGGGGACAGGATTATGGGAATGGTAAGAGAGGGGGAAAAAAGAGGGATAGTGACAAGCTTCTTGCTGCAGTTTGGATGTTGAATAGGAATAACAGCATGAATTGATATAACGCCACTCTCATTACACAGAGTTTGTTACATGCGGGTGGGACAACACTTCTAGCACTGTTTCGCTGACATGGTTGGGTCTTCCCTAGAATTTCATATCACCAAACATCTCAGTCCATTGTCATTTCCTCTGTGAGCCCTAACATCCTGAGATCAGTCCTCACATTTTCATCCCATGCCTTCCTGGGTCCCCATCTTCCACAGGTGCCATCCACTTTCAGTGACATGCACTTCTGCATACAGCTGTCTTTACTCATACGCATATGTTTGTTTTACCATGCTCGCATAGGTTAGATGAATATATTGTTGAAGCATTGAGCGTATATTAACAGCTAGATGCCCTCCCTGTTTTTCAAGTAAGGGGTCTCTTATTTCACACATCTTCAAAAGGGCCAAAGCAAGAGGATTCGTTGACAGAAGCAACAACAACAACAACAACAATATTGCTCCCAGTTTGAAGCTTTCGTAGAACATAAATGTAAACAAACTACAAGGTTTCTTTCAGTTTTCATCTACCAAATTCACTCAAAATTTTGGTCAGCCTGGGGATATAGCAGAAGTCACTTGCCCAATGAGTCACACACAAGGATTGAACCCAAAACCACATTCCTGGAAAGCAAATTTCTAAACCCCACAGCTGAAGCTTGCTGCTGAAGAAAACAAAAACTTTAGTTTCAAATCTTGACACAAGGCCAGCAATTTCAGGGGTGGGGGTGGCTAGTTGATTACATCGATCCCAGCGCATAACTGGTACTTATTTTATTGACGCTGAAAGGCTGAAAGGCAAAGTTGACATCAGCAGAATTTGAATGAGAAGAAAAATATTACCAAGACAACACTAGCAGACAGTGACTTCAAATGCAGTCACTGCAGCCGAGACTGTTGCTTCCGTGAGGACATGTTACAGACTATTTGTATATACAGAACCGCAAGCAAACAGAAATGCTTCTACTCAGTCATTCAACCCTCTTAAGTTGTCAAATCTCAAATTACACCCTATAGCTTAATATATATAAAAAAAAACCTATTAGATAATGTAGCTTAATGAATAAAAAAAAAACAACAACAACAACAAAAAAGAAAGCAACTTTTAACAGTCACTCATTGAAGACTGACCTGAAACTAAACAATAATACTTTTATACAAGGGAGAATGAAATGCGTTATTTCAGATAAGGTAAGCTCATGTCCCCTGGAAAGGAAGAAATGTCAAAATTTGTTTCATTGATTGATGCAAGTTGAAGAAGATTTATAAAGAAGGGAGTAATGGGTAAAGATTGACACCAATTAAGTTCTGTTTCTTGTATAAACAATTGTTAGTGGGGAATGGGTAGATCTATCCAACCTACCATCCATAGAATACACAACAATGATATGGAAGTGAAAATATGGCTCAAATTCTTCAAGTCAAGACTTGGTGCATTGACAAGCTAATGGAATGTCGGCAAGAAGTTGTGAACTATGAAGGAGAATATATTATTTCTTGATTTATTGAAATTGTTGATGAGAAAAAGGATTAAAATAAATGAAAAACAAAAAACGAATTTTTGATAACCCAACATAATCATCTGTTAATGAACAAATTTGATTTGCATCAGCAACTGGATAAGGGGTAGACCATAGCACATCACTATCATTTCACAATGTTCTAACCTAAGTATTTATGCTTAAGTCCCCTTTCATCTACCCCCAAACACAACAACTTTCCCTCCTTCTTATTATCCATTCCCATGTCCACATCTGTGTGGTTGTATTTGCAATATGCACAAACTAAACATCCAACAACATTTCACTCATCTTCTCTCATAACACACGTCCAACAGATCACTCTTTCATTCCCAATTGTCAGAGGTTCTCTAAATTTACTGTTGATATTTGTCATGCACTGTGACATTTCTTACAAACATCTCATACAGTTCGCAGTTTGTACTAAGAAAACTTTTATCAACAGAGGGAGTCATTTACATCCTTTATCACCTTTCAACTTAACCCTTAAAACAGATAAACACGCACCAGTTTTATACAAATCAAAATAAAGGACTTTTAAGTACCATTTCAGAAATGTAATGATGTCAGAGAGCAAAGCTATTGTAATAGTAGTTCTGTGTATATATAGGTGAGATCTGTGGGTGCCCTGTGTACTTGGGGCAGGAGGTAAATACAACAGTGCAAATTAAACAACTACTTGTCAACTATTTAGTCATGAATTATGTGATACAATGGTACCCATGTACAGCTGGGAGCACTAAGCCTTCAGCAACTAAATGACTTGACCATTTATATTTATTGGGTTGGTCAAGATAAAGGAACTGTGCCCACTGTCTTGGCAGGCTCTCGGATATCAGAAAGACGGATGCTGTTAACGTTGTTCATGAACAGTTGCAAGTGGTATAAGCTAAAACAAAACTATGATTAGTTACCCTATAGACAAGACAATTTTAAAGGCTTCTGTCACAAAGGAGTAAATAAAATCTATAACAGCGCCATGAGTCCAAGAGAAAGCCAAACAGTACATGTCAGTCTGTGATGAAATCTAGCATATTCCAAGATGCTCCATCATGTTGAAGTTGTGTTGTTTATCTCAATGTAGGTGAGGTTTATTACCAAATTCTCTTGAACACAAATTCAAGGACCAAAGCTCAGTACTTATTTCTATAGAGTTAGATTGAAGCTCAACCTGTCAAGAAGCAAAACTGGTCTACACTAAGTTAATGTCAGATTTTATTCTGCACATATTCAGAAACACAAGTGATTACTTTCAGAGAGGTCGAGAATGGAAGTAATAGAGACAGACGATGACAACATTGATATAGGAATGGTAGTTTCATGGTACCATTGGAAAATCTCAAACATATTTTGATGATCAATAAAAAAACAGGGTAAAAGACACTGAAGATATGTAGAGTACACACACAATTTGTGTGTATAATACGCACACATACAGATGTAGTGAACTTCTTATACAGCAGACAACCCTCCACACACACACAAGCAGTCACACCCACTGATGGACAAGTACACATGAATGAATCCACCCACCGTCTGACCCTCACACACAGAAGTGCATTTACCCTCAGGCACAGACACGCCAGATACACAAAATAACCGAACCAGGCAGACATATACATATATTCCTATACAAGCAGGCATACATCTGTCAACACGGACACACCCACGCGGATGCATGCATATATATACAAAGAAACACAAGGCACCAGATGCTATCACACACACACACAGATAAAGGATAAAGTGTGAATAACGATGTAGAAAGTGGATATCAGTGGCGAGATAACAGGTCTTCACGAATGAGTACACCAGATGAATCACAGATACAGGAAATAAATTTATCAATAACATAAGGCATGACTTATTTTATACTACGTTATACAAGGTTTTGCACACACACACACAACAGAACGTTTAGATAAATTCTAAAGCTTCTTGAATCGCGACTACAAGTTTTACGTTTCGAATTATCAAATCGTTTGAACATGTGGAACCATGGAACTCGAGTGACGATTCAAGAAGCTTCTGTTTCCACTATAAAATATAGACACTATACAGACATTCACCTATCCATGTACATTATAGGCACACGTATGTATATATATATATATATATATATATATATATATATATATATATATAGTAATTGAAAAATGGTCAAAATTAGAATCAGCTGCGTTTACACAAGCTTATCCAAGGATTAACAAATATATGTATGAATATATATATGTGTATACACACACTACAACCGACAAAGTATATATTCAATATATAATATATACGTATGCACAATATTTACCTAAGTTCTGCTTTTTAAAGACCGATTTCAATACACACAAGCACGTATACACACCTAAGTCTCTCTCTCTCTCTCTCTCTCTATATATATATATATATACACACATATTTATACACACGCACGCACACTCAAATCAATGTCTAAATATATATATACATACATACACACACTCAAATCAATATCTAAATATATATATATAAACACACACAAACCAATGTCTAAATATATACACACTCAAACCAATGTCTAAATATATATATATATATATACATACATACACAAACCAATGTCTAAATATATATATATACACACACACATATACACTTAAACCAATGTCTAAATATATATATATATATATACATACATACACAAACCTACATTTCTCATAAATATATGTACATACACACACCTATATATATATATATATATATATACACACACACACACACACACATGTAGACATACACAGAGAGCCAGTGGTGTAAGAAAAAGTGTTCCTCCAAGAAGACGTCTCAAAGACTCGAAGACATCAACTCCATAAAAATCTAACACCAAAGACACAGACATTAAAAAGGAAACTTCAATAACAACAAAATACACCACCATTTCCCTCCTAAGACCCTCTCCTCAAATACATTAATTACCACATTAACACCATCATATATATATAACACTCTTATACATATATATAATATTTATAGTATACACCGTGAATCTGCGTATACTATTTGTATGTGTCTACATATATTTGCGTATATACATACATACATATATATATACACAAACACAGTTTATGAAGGCATCGTTTATATACACATACTGATACATATATACACATCTATAAACATATATACATAGATAAAAGGTACATACAAACATACATATATATAGAAAGTGCATTTGCGTATACTATTTGTATATATTGTGTATATATAAATATATTTGCGTATTTATGTATATATACACTTTATATACGTATATATACACACATATCTACATACATACGTACTTCTGCGTACATCTATGTACATAAACATCTACACACATTATATGCGTGTATATTAAGTATATATAGGGGGTATATAATACGTAAATGTGATATATATGGATATTATATATATATAAATATAGTTTTAAATAGAGCTGTGTAGAGCTTGAGTGGAAGTGTGAGTAGGGAAATAGTGAGGTGGTAGCAGAAGTGATGGACACGGCTTTGTAGAAAGGGAGGGGGAGGCAGAGAGATGTGAAGGTCTTACTGGTGCTGGGGGTTTTTGTGTTGTGGTTCTTTTACGCCTTAGAAATAGACCAAAGAATTCATTGAATAATGTAGATAGGTAATGGTTGAGTAGACCATGAAACAGGTGTGTTAATAAGGTAAGTTATTGAAGAAGACAGTACCTGGGTAATTTGTTGCTGTAGAGAAGACTGTTCCACTGTCATTTTTACAGCCGACAGAATATGGCGTCCTCCTCGTAGAACATGTGCTCTGACTAATACACTTAACACTCTTCAACTCGGTAAACTTGCATTATATCTCACTTTTGGTGTATTTCTAACGACTTTCAATGCACTTTGTAGAATTGAGAATTTCTTTTTCGGACGAGAGACAGTTTCTGTATCGGCTATTACTTTGAAAAGGACGCGAGAATGACACTTGTACGTTGGTGTAAAGCTATTTAATGGAACAGCCAGGGATTCCCACTACGTTGCGATGTAAGCAGAAATATCATTGGTTCAGACCGGGAATCCCTTATTGGAATCCCCTATGCAATCTTGTAAATAAATAGACATATGAACTTTCACCAAATTTATTTCTATTTTTATAATTACCAATCGGTAAGACGAAGACGAACATAGTCGTTATTAAATTAGATCTGTCATTTAAATAAATCTGTGACGAAATAAAACAAGTAAAGAAAGTTGGTGAACGGCACTGGCCAATGGTTAGTAGTGTTACATATTCGGTGTGACACCGGTTGTTAGCAACGTGATGGCCAACGTCTTCTTTTTAATTTTGCCCGTCACCTACGTGTCCCAGCTTCAAACAATCGCCACAACCGGAACACTATTGACTCCTCTCCTCATGTGAAACTCTCCCAGAAGACAATATAAAATATATTGCAGAAACAAACCGTCGTCGCTGCTAAACGTATTCGTGAAGAATTCCATATTTTCTTCACGGCCAGCAATGTCTTCTTTCCTTGTTGACTCCCTGGTGATGCTTTTCTCTCAAGTAGGTGTCAGTCTTTTCATTCACCACTATAATCGTCGACTTCTTCATGTTCTTCCGCTTCTCACACACAGGTGGACAGGTACGAGAGATATTGTTACAAATGGCACAGGCGGTAGAGCTTCATAAAAACAAATACCTTCTTCTGGGTTCAAACTCTACCAGAACCCTTTCATTCCTCCACTCCGTCCGCGGTCAATGAAATAAATAAATACCAGTAATAAACTGGTGAACTTTCTCATTTATTCATTGGGTATCGTCCGGTGTCCTAATTTCAAATTGCTCTTTTGACTGTCTTTGTTATATATATATATATATATATATATATATATATATATATATATATATATGTAGGAGGGGTATGTATACACATATATGCGTGTGTATATGTGTGTATACATAAGAGAAAAATAATTTTTACACTCAAACTAGGTATAGACGAATTTATTTTTCCTATGTTGTTCTTAATTTAACGCGTAAATGCACAGTCAAAATATCAGTTTGAATTTAGGACTCTAAAAGCAAAGATCACCCTTACTTTTACAGTTCTAAATTCAAACTATGCATAACTTTCCATTAGAATTTTGACAGTAACTTTATTTTCATTTTTAACCGAATTAATGGATTAAGAAAACCATAATAGAAAAGTTGTCAAACTGCCAAAAGAAAAGCGAAAGACAAGTTGCTTCTTCTCCAACCCATTCAATTTGTTCAAAGTTATGTTGGGTGAATGTATAAATAATTTATTGTTTGGTTTTTAAATTATTAATAATTAGAAAAGTGCCAGTAGGTCCATTCTTTATTCAGGGGCTGGGTATTTTCATTGGTCGGTGCTGAAAGTTGCCAAACTTCGGTAAATGCTCAGAACAAAACAGTGCCATGGAAGAGTGTTTGACAAGTTCATTTCCATTGAGAAACGAAGAATCACCCAGTTTAGCTGCATCCACTTTCATCTGAGAAAGAGAGAACTATTGCCAAAATTACATTCTAAATATTGCAATTTCTCTAAAGAACCAGAAAATTCTTCAGTTCTCATTAATTGGTAACTCATCTACAAAGCTCATATGTGACTCATATCAGTGTATTGATCAAATATCTTGGTCGGTTCCGCTGCTGCTACTAAGCACACAAACCTTTATGACTACATTTAAAGAAAATTCTATCAAGCTGATTGGCAAATAGTCAATAAATACACAACAACCATTTGCCCACCAACGTACTGTTTCCTCTCTTTGTCTCTGCTACTACTACTACTACTACTAAAACAGCTTCTACATGTTTAAAGCATCTCTATTCATTCTTAAGTGCTGCATCAGTCTCCCACCTCAACGTTCCTAATATATCTCACCCTTCTTAATCACATAAAATGGTTTTCCTATAGCAACCATATTGACCTCACCTATCTAAGATGACCCACGAAGGTCAAAGATATTGGCACTAGTACAGATTCACTGATAACAGTAATAATGATAATAATAATAATAATAATTGTCATTTTATGTCCATTTCCCTGCTGGCTTGGGTAGGAGGGGTCAATAGGTTTCAATGGATTTGAGGACCACCTTTCGCTCCAATCGTCTCATTTTTGATGCCATTCCTAATCTCAACTACTCTATAAGAATGTGCTGGGTACAATTTTTCCCAGCATCATCACTGGTTAAGTTGCCTTGTCATCAGTGGGACTAAAGAGCCCTTTCAAGACCTGTGCTGTTGTTGTTTGAATCAATTACCAATCACTCACCTGAGGAATTGGGTATTTTTTGTGGGACCAGCACTGTTAGTTCACCTTGTGGCTCACATGTGAGAAAATAGTAATGGAGGGAAGAACAGAAGGAACAGTTTTGGGTTTGAGAGTAGAGGAGTAGAGGGGAAGGAGAAGGGTTAGGGATTAGTGAGAAGGCACAGAGTGGAAATGGTGATAGTGTGAGTAAGTGAGAACTGAGTGGTAGAAGGGTTAGGGTTAGGGTTGGGGTGTCTGCCATACCAGCATGGGTTGGACCATTCATCAGGCTTCAAGACAGTTCTTAATGCAGTTCTACTAGTTTACTGTTAAGAGATGGTGTTAGTGAAGGCAGTTATAGGAGAGAGAGAGAGAGAGTGAAAAGTAATGTCTGTGGGTTAATGAGAGAGTGGTGAGACGAAGGAGTGGGGTAGGAGAAGAAAATAAAAGCTCCTAGAAATCGTTTAGTTTGTTTCTGGCTGTAGAACATTGCATTAATACGTCTTCACCCAACCCATGCCAACAGGGAAAAAGTTTGCATAAAAACAATGGAATGATGATAATCAATAACAAATATAATAATACTGATGTATCTTGAGTACTTTTATCTACTATTTTCAGGTGCTGTTTTTTGCTGGAGGTTGGGTATTCTTCTTAAAACAGTTATTCAAAGATTATGAAGTAAGTATTCTGTGAAGCATAACTTGTTTCCCCTCTCTTTCCCCCTCATCAAAACCCAATCGAGGTCATCAATATACAAAGCTTAGCTATGATTATTCCACCTCTGTTTTACCTTATTATGTCTTCAGCTTTAGATCTCAAACAGTTCCACAGAGATTACAAGGAATGGCCAAAATTATTGATCTTCTCTTAGACAATACACCAACTGATCTAAACTACCACATGAATAGGGTATGGGTTCAACTTTCCACCTTTACCCTGCAATTAATATTGCTCTTTATAAACTCATATTTCCTGTCATTAAGTAACATCATCATCATCATTTAACATCTGTTGTCCATGTTGGCATGATTTGGACGGTTTGAGTGGGCTGGCATACTGGAAGGTTGCACCAGACTCCAGCCTGATTTGGCATGGCTTTCTATGGCTGGTTGCCCTCTCTAACATTGACCACTCTGAAAGTGTAATGGGTGCTTTTACATGCCACTGGCATGTAAAAGTCTTGGGCACATTGAATCTCAATTGTCTGAGAGGAGCTGCAGAAGTCAAGACCACAAAAGAATCTCATTTATCTGTGAATGTATTTCAAGGTCATAATAGAAGTCCTTTTCATGGTTGGGTGTACAAAGCTCAAAAACACAATGGATCACGCTTGTCACAGTAGACCAGGGGTTCTTCCCCCAGGTGGGGGTGCTGGGCACATCAAAGGCAGCGATAAGGAGACAGCAAGGTAACATAATTAACATACTAAATGTTAACTATATTAGTAATTACACATAATTAAACTCTTAATGGTAATTAAAATAAAATGAGATCTCACCAGGCAGAGGTAAGTCATTAACTTGCAATGAATAAAGTAAATTTACATTTGTCGTTATTAAATTTTTATCATTTCACTTTTTAAAACATTATTTAATCTCTTTTTAGAGTAAAATTTATAAACTAACATCCATGTTAAGTTAGTTTAGTCGTGATACCTCACCACTTAAGTGGGTGCCTCTTTAAAAAGGGATCATTACAAGATAAGGGTCAAGAACTACAGCAACAGATTTCTGATAGTTGTGGACAGTGGATTTCATTTTGCTCAGACAATCTAAGGAAGGCCAGGTCAAGGTCACAGTAGACATCCTGTGTCTTAGAGAGCCTGCAGAAGTCAAGGTCACAGTGGATGGGATTATTTTGAAATGTATGTATTGAGTCATCCCATAAATAATAAGGCAGTTTTTATATTTCTTTTATTTTTCAAAGTGAAGATAAAGTTCTTTTTTAATCTAAAATATACTCTCCTTCAAAACTTGCCCCCTTGAGTGGGACAGAAGTTCATCACATAGTGAACCCCCAGTTGCAACTGGTACTCATTTTCAGTTGAGTGGACAGCAACAAAGAGAAATGAAGCACCTTGCTCAAGGATATAATGTGCCCTCCACCCATAACTTTATGACCAATGAGTACCAGTTGCAACTGGGGGTTCTCTTTGTGATGAACTTCTGTCCCACTCAAGGGGGCAAGTTTTGTACTCTGAGTCACTTCAATGCCTCAGAAATTGAGTTAAACTCCATCCTAATGAGTCTGTAGGTTCAAGTCAGACGTTAATGCTATTTCTAAACCCTTCTAACCCACACTGCTATGTCTTTTTTTGTGTGTCTTTTGCCAGGTTCATCGGTCAGCCATCCTTTTGGTCTTCTCCATTACATTTTCTTTATGCTGTACAATGTTTGAATTAATTATTTTCGAAATACTTGGAGTTTTAGATGCAAGGTTAGTATTTTCTTCAACTTGTACTTCATATAAAAACCTGTCTGTCCACCTAATCCTCTTCACCATTTCTCTTCTCTTTGTTCATCATCCTGTAAGTTGAGAAGACACTCTAAGAACTCTTCACCACTGTCTTTGCTCCTTTTTCCAGCTGCGAGAGCCATGGATCTCTCTTCAGCAAGACACTTGGCTCTGTCCCTCTCTCACACTTTAGCCTCTCAACACTTGGCTTATCTTACGAGTTACTCGGTGACTTTACTAGTGCTGTTGCCACAGCAAAAAAGCACTTGGTGCACTCAATAAAGTGACTGGCATTAGAAAGAACATTCAGCCATGGCAAAAAAAAAAACATTGGAGCTCAACACAGTCCTTTAACTTGTCAGATCCTCTTGAATTGTCCAATTCTTGCCATCTTGAAAGACATGTTAATCTGTGGTGATGCTTATATATAGTTATGTATGTTCTGTTTGCACTCCTAGTCTGTACAATTGTCTAATAGTATATTATTTCTGATTTCACACAGTTCCAGATATTTCCATTGGAAGCTGGGCCTTTATGCAATTTTATTTGTCCTCATTGCTGTCCTCCCCATGCACATAGCTTACTATGTTGTCAGTACGATACGATTAGGTATGTATAGTCCCGTTCTTCATTTATCTATAAACACACACACACTCACGCATACACAATTCGATGTACACGTTTTGTGTTGGTTTCTTTTTTTGAATCTTTCAGTCAGAAGGGAAAGGCATACTCCTGGTCCTAGAATAGGTGAAAGGGAAAGGAGAAAATATCCTCAAATCAGAGATCTGGCTTGTACACTTACAACGGAATAGACACAACTAAAGATACCCACAGTGCCAAGTGATGATGTTAAACTAGATTAGTGACCCTCAACTGGGTCCACAAACCCAGGAGATTTTGTTGTTAAAATTCATGTGCAATGAATTGGTTATGCTTATACAATAAGCCAAATATTTTAACAGCTCCTAGTATCTCATTCTAAAAATATAAATGGATTTTTTAAACATGGAATGGCTATGGGGATCCACCCGAGTAAAATAGGAATCCAAGGGGTCCGTAGGCAAAAAAGGGTTCACAACCGAGGTTATAGTAGAAGACAATTGCCCAAGTTGCCACGCAGTGGGATTGAACTCAAAACCATGTGATTGGGAAGCAAGCTTTTTACCACACAGCCACAAAATGTTAAAAGTTCATCTTGAACTTATCAGGCTGGAACTAATCCCAGTTTTCATGACAGTTAAGTAATAATAAAAGTCTGTCCCCTGAATGGGACCCTAGTCTGCTTGGTTGAGGAGTTAGGGTTAGGGTTTTAGATTCAGTCCCACTACATGGTATTTTGCCCAAGGGTCTTCTGTAACCCAGTGAGAGTAGATTTGTTAGACAGAAAACTGAAAGAAGCCTTTAGAATGTGTGTGTTGCCATCTCCTTATGTTGTCAAAGTGTGAGAGTTGTTAAACAAATGTCACTGTCCTGCAAGTGGTTGCCTTCATTTCCAATCCTCTGTGGAAACATGTTTGGCCATTGAGGAATATTACTTTACTTGCAAAGATGTGTGGGTCGATGACAGGAAAAGCACCCAACCGTAGAAATATCTGCCTAAACAATGATGATGATGCTGGTGATGATGATTTCTCTATTGCTATTCTATATCTCCTGTGACTAGAAGTTCCACTTGTATTCTTTACCATGTCTTTTTTTCCTTCGTTCCTCTTCCTGCCAGTTCCTCAGAAGAAACATGTACAGATGATCTTAACAGGAGTGACGTGGTGGATATTTCTCTATTTCTTCTGGAAAATTGGAGATCCATTTCCTATTCTTAGCCCTAAACATGGTGAGTTTTGTTTGTTTGTTTTTTTTTTTTTAATTTTTATTTTCCAGGCAGGTCGAAGGGTAAGAGACAGACAAAACCTTAACCATTAGACAATAAATCGAAGTGTCGGCAGCAGGGCGTGGATTTAGTTATCAGCAGGACCTAACAGATTAGATTCGTGGCTTTGAACTAACAGGAGGTCATGCAGAGAATCTTGAATACAAGACAATAGATGAGACCCTAATATTCCAAGTTAGACGGAAACTGCGGGACCACATGGAGCAGCATCCTGTGACTCCTATAGTATGCACAACCAAAACCCCTATGAATCCATGCAGCACCAGGGTTAGAGCCCCTGACTCCTCAGACATTCTGGATGTTCAAGCAAGTCGCATAATGACTGATGAAGGTACTTCTTTAAATCCAACTGGAAAAGAAGTAACTGATGGCGAGAACAGAGGAATCAGACTTATTGGGGCATCCTGGGGGACGACCTAGATTGATTGGTTCCTTCCTTTTTATTCTCAGATATTCCTAGATTCTAGATATTTCTTGTTTTAGTATTGTAGAAAAATTTCTGTTTGAATGTTGTTCTTGTATAAGCCCCAGGTCAGCCCTGATTAGACAGACCTATGATCAAAGACAATCTAACTATGGCCACCCTATTTCAAACATGGCCTTTCCTTTTCTACTGATGTTATGGTGGTGAGATATTGGGCTGTTATTTCTAGTAGTTTGATCAACCACATAAACACTTTCCCCTCTCTGGTAATAAAAGGCAGTAGGGCATCCAGTTGTAGAAACCATGCCAAAACAGACAACTGTCCAATAAGTTGTGCTCTTCATTAATAACTAATCAACAGATGCTAGCATGACTGTGTGATTAAAAAGTTTGCTTCCCAACCACATCATTCTGAGTTCAGTCCCACAGCATGGCACCTTGGGCAAGTGTCTTCTACTATAGTCTCAAGCTGACCAAAACTTTGAGTGGATTTGGTAGACGGAAACTGAAAGAAGCCCTTCATACGCTCGTATGTGTGTGTGTGTGTGTCTTTGAGTCTGTGTTTGTCCCCACCCCTCCACTGCTTGACAACCGGTGTTGGTTTATTTATACCCCCATAACTAGCAGCTCTGCAAAAGAGACTTACAGAATAAGTACAAAGTTTAAAAGGAATAAGTTTTGGGATTGATTCGTTTGACTAAGATCCTTAAAGGCAGTGCCCCAGCATGGCCACTGTCGAATGTCTGAAACAAGGAAAAGAATAAAAGCAACAATGAACCCTCTCACCTCTCCTCTCCTTAATGTCTCTTTCTGTCCTTTTCTTCTCCGACAGGAATCTTCTCCATAGAGCAGTGTATCGGACGGGTTGGTGTCATTGGTGTGACCATAATGGCCCTTTTGTCAGGGTTTGGTGCTGTCAACTGCCCCTACACGTACATGTCTTACTTTGTCAGGTAAGTACACATCTGAAATATCTGCTGGTGAACACCTCCCCCCCCCCCCACTACACTTCTCTCTCTCTTTTTTCCCTCTCTCTCTCTTGTCATTTGTTATTACTCTGAGAAACATTAGAAAATATAGTTTCAATTAAGAAATTTAAAATGTCAGTCTTTCCTTTATGACAGCAGAAGCACCATCATTTCACACCAGTGTGTGTGTGTGTGTGTGTGTGTGTGTGTGTGTGTGTACATTGATAATAAAACATGACTGTTGAATATAGAGGATACAGGCTATGGCTCATAAGAAACAAAACCAGCTTCTTAGTTGGATGAATAAAACCAGCATCCATGAGCAATGCATCATAGCTGTGCTGATAATAGATGTTGTGGAAGGATCCTGACGCCCCCCCCCCCCTGTGACCGAAAGTGGACTAACCCATTTTATTAAAATAAACTGTTTGGACTGTCTGTTGACAGCGCTGGTTGTCCATATTGGTTATCTTATTGGTTATCTTATTTTTTGAGTAGTACAGAGTTTGTTCTGTGTGAACATATTAATTCTGTGAAAGGCTATTCTAGATAACCATATCCAAATATTTATTTGGGTAATTCTATTCTTATACCTGACGTGCACAACTCTCGCCATAACAACAGACAGAGAAAGCTGGACATGAGAGATATCTTCCATGATATATTAAAAATGATGGTTGTATGTCCTTCATTCAAGAGATGAAATTACGTTAGAAGATCTAGTTTAAGGAAGGGAAAGAATTTAAGTATATCCCTTTTTAGGGGAAATAAAATCATATTTCTTTTTTAAGGAAATTATCAACTATTGCTGAAGGGTTAAACATGTATGTGTGTGTTTGTCAACTGTACAAACGACCTCATTTCTCCACCAGAGACAGACAACATATATATGGAAGCGGTTGCTGTTAGTTTATCTGATAACTCTGCTGTTGGCTGGAATATTATCTGCTGTTGATCCTACAGTCAGCTCCACCTAATTCCCTAATTAGCCCTACTATTGTCATGTACATTGCTAACCTTGTTATTAACCCTGCTCGTCTCTCAAATAGGCACATAACAGATTCGGACATACAGAGTATTGAGAAACGACTCATCCAAACCATGGACATGATTGTGATGAAGAAAAAACGGTAAGGCAGCCTTTTTTACCAAGCCAGCTTTCATAACACATCATCATCATCGTCATCATCGTTTAACATCCGTTTTCCCTGCTGGCATGGGTTGGACTGTTTGACTGAGGTCTGGAAAGCCAGCGACTGCACCAGGCTCTGATTTGATCTGGCAAAGTTTCTACAGCTGGATGCCCTTCCTAACACCAACCACTGGCAGTCTGACAGCACTGGCATCGGCCATGTTTGGATGGTGCTTTTTACGTGCCACTGGCACAGGAGCCAATCAGGGTGGGGTGGGGCTGACATCAACTATGTTCGAATGGTGCTTTTTACATGCCATCGGCATGCCCATGCTGCAGGTGGTGGCCACATTGAACACTTGTAGGACAGGAAATAAAAGTTAATTGTGAGTAAATACTTGTGACTTAACTGGAGTTCTCTATTTATTACTTTTCCTTATTAAAATATTGCGTAATGAAATCGGTTCATTCAGTTTGAATAACCCTGTGTGCATGTGTGTGTGATGTCCTGTACCCATTGCACTACATTGAATAGGAAGTACAAAGACCTCTTTGTCTATCTGGAATTTGTGCTCTTCTTGGTTTCATCTTGTTCATAGCATTTCCAGATTCTCATGATGGTGGTTGTACATTCAGCTGCAGTTATTGAGAAACCCAGTCACTGAGACAGTCGTAAGTCTCACTGATTTCACCAAAAAGCAGGACTAAGTATTGGTTTGATGACGACCACGATGGAATCAGCTGATTCATTGACAGAAAGTGAATGGTTTGGGCATCACATGAATATGACCTACAATCAAAACATGGAAAATTTGTTATCACAAATTCAGACCCCAATATCAAACCAAACTCAGAGAAATAGGGAACTGGTGCCAACAGAAGAGTGTAGATAACTTGGAGCTGTAAATTCTAGAAATCTTCAAAACCCCTTCTATGCACATGTGCACACATAGAATTCCTGGACCTAACAGGTCATTATTTCAATGTTGCCCTCGGTATCTCGGAATGATATCTGCTAAATAACTGGTAATCTATATGACTACAGGCTCTCAGTCTTTGTTACTCCTCCAAAACCCTCACCTTTTTATACGCAAATAAATAGTCTTAAAATATCTGTAAAGCTAATATGTATTATAACTGTTTCTCTCGGTCTCTCCTAGGATTGCGTTGGCCCACAGAGATAACCTCCGACAAGCTGCTTTGAACAAGAATCAAAGAGGTTTGTTTGGAATGTTCCGTGCCACTACATCTAAAGCTACCACTGAAAGTATCCTTTTATCAAAAATGATTCTTCTTCTTTTGTCAATTTGTCAGGCTGGTGGAGTGGTAGACACATTACAGCATTGGACAAAATACCTTGCTGTATTTTATCCCGGTTTCAAATCCTGCTGAGGACAACTTTACATCTCATTCTCCTTGGGGTTCATAAAGTATAGTAGCAGTCAAGTACTGATGTGAATGGCATGGATTAAACCCTTCTCTTCAGAATGCTGACCTTGTCTCTAAGTCAGTACTTCTCAAACTTTTTAATACTCTGGTCAGATTCAAAGCCTGGACTTTTCAGGGATCCTCACCTGAAAAAGGAAAACACAGGTCAATTAAAGAAAAGTTTCTGTCTATATAGGGAAGAGCATCGGGGTGGGGTGGGGGCACTGGAAGAATGCTTGAGGGCCACATAAGGCCCTGAAAGCCACAGTTAAGAATCACTGGCCTAAATTATAAACCATTACATCAAATTTATCTCCCTTTGCAGAACCATTGCTTCAATAAATATCATATTTTACCTCCATCCAAGAGTTATCATTAGACAAGTACTGCTAAGGGCTGATGACTAGAAGAGCATTCAGCCATAAAATCTTGTCTCAAAATCAATTCCCATCTAACCCATGCTAGCATGGAGAAACAGTTTGTTAAATAAACAAACGGATGAACGATTGTCTCTTGTGAAGTGTCATGTGACCTGTTGAATCATGCTTACAATGTTGTTGATGATGATGATGATGATCTTTAACGATGTGTCAGATGTATCACAGTTGAGAAATGAGACTTACGCCCTCGAAGAACTTAGTCGACAGCTGTTTCTGGAATCAGTTGATTTACACAACACTCAGGTAGGATTTCAGTTTCTCATTTAAAATTCTCCATTTTTATCTTGTTTTTATTGTTGTTCCCAGTGGTGTCTATAACATAAATACCAGTTATTCCCTGTGGTAATTTATAGTCTTCTGTGTATAATTGAATTGCCAGTTATACAATGGCAGTTATTGGTAGCCTTGTGCTTAGAGACGACTGCTGAGTTGGTCAGCAGAGTTGATTTGGAGGCACCATGAAAGGGTTCCTACCACTTCCATCCAGTCCTGGTTTTCTGGCAGACTATGGTTCCTAATGTCTTGCTATTGATTCTATCAAATTATAATTATTGTCAATAAGAGAGATGTTGGGTTTTTCTGAAGACGACATTGATAGCAGCAACAGCAGAGATGATGATGAAAGCAGTGGTGGTGAGGACAATAATTGTAATGGTGAGGATGTTGGTGGTGGTGATAGAAAAGATAAAATCTGTAGTCTTTTTGTCTTTTAAAATCCGTATATTTTCTTTGTAATATTTTTCAGGAAAGAATCGAAGAATCCAAAACTCTGAAAGGAAAATACTTCAATTTTCTTGGTTATTTTTTCTCAATTTATTGTGTTTGGAAAATTTTCATGGTAAGACACTTAAGACAAGCATTGGTACCTTTTAAGCTTGCATTTATGAAACCATTTGATACCAGTCATATATAAATGTAGCCTGGTGTGGCTCTTGGCCTTGCCAGCTCCTGTTCAACTGCTCAGTCCATGCCAGCATGGAAAATGGATGTTAAATGATGATTATATATATGTATATATATATATGTATATATATATATGTATATATATATATATATATATATATATATATATATATATATATATATATATATCAATATATGCATGTATACATACATATTCCCTGAACTTCACCCAGCCAAGACTGGTTTGTCGTATTCTGTGGAACCATCCAGCCAATGCCAGCATGGAAAAAAATGAACATTTAAACAATGATGATATTTTAATTTATACACTCATCTTGTGATTTATACATTCTTTTTGAAAGATTTGTAAAAAGGTGATGTACCATGTATAAATCACCACTCTCCCTGACTCTCTCACACACACACATTGTTGCTATGGTTATTGCTGAAGTCAATAGAATATCCATGTTTGGGGCTCCCTTGTTAATCCTTTTATTGTTCCTCTCTTATTTAGTCGGCCATCAACATCATTTTTGATCGAGTGGGTAAAGTTGACCCAGTCACTCGAGGAACAGAGATTGCAGTCAACTATCTTGGAATACAATTTGATGTGAGTATAGTTGTTGTGACCTAAAATATAACTACCCCCTCCCTACTCTTTCTCACTCACAAACTAGCTAATCAACATCACATAATTTATTCACAAGATGCTGAATGGGCAAAGACATTAGCGCATAATATAGGTTGCCTTCTTGTATTTTTTCTAACTCCCTATACTCTATAAGTTCCGACACTGTTAAAGTCAACTTTCTGTGTTCACTGCTAAACCCTATTGGTAGAAGCCTATCCATCATTTGAGAGCCCAACAGACAGAAGTTCCCTCAATCCTAATCCTATACAACTTTCTGTAAGAATTTTGCTGGATAAATCCAGAATTTAGTGGAGTTAAGTCTCAAGTGAAATTATGAGAAAACGTTTTTAGTTTATTGAATAAGTTGCCAGATGCAACGAAAATTTTTAGAAAAAACAAATAAATGGGTGGAAATCAAACCGGGGTGTGTGTTAAATAATAAGGCTCTAAAGGAGAATAACTCTTCCAAGACACAATAAAATTTATAGTTTAGTTTGTTTTTAATTCTTTACTTAAACGACATTAGAATAAATTTCACTTTTTATAGGATCCAAGGGAAGTAATATTGTAGTAGTATAAAATATTTTCCCATCACTTAAAACTCAAATCCTGTTCGTTTTAAATTAAAACATTTTTATTTGTTTTGGTTATTTTGCCTAATTGTGTTTATTTCTTTTTTTTCTGTTTCTTCTCCTACCTTCTAACCTCCCACCCAAATTTTGATAAATCAATTTAGATTATAACAAAATTTGTTCTAAAGAGAATATAGTCATAGCCGTAAAAACCCTGCCAAAACTGACATCGTGTGTGCTGGTGCCACATAAAAAAAAGCACTCAGCCACTCTTCAGAGTGGTTGGTGTCGGGAAAGGCATCCAGCCATAGAAACCATGCCAAATCAGACAGAAGTATGGTGCAGGCTTCTGCCTGGCCACTACCTGTCAATCCGTCCAACCCATGCCAGCATGGAAGGAGAACATTAAACGATGACGACAATGATGATGATGATGATGTCTATGTGTGTGTGTGTGTTGTGTCTCCTTGCTGTGACCTTGCGTGATGGTTATAAACGAGCATCATTTAAGCAGCATCCATTGTTTCTAGTCTTCTGTGAAACCATCTGGCAATATGGAAATATTAACCTTGCTTGCAAACTTGGTGAGGTCAGCAATAGGAAGGGCGTCCAGTTAAAGGAAACCTGCCTCAATAAATTCTGTCCAAGCCATGCATCTATGGAAGAGTGGATGTTAAAACTAATGACAATGGTTATTATTGGTTGATAGAATTCTTAACACTGCAAATGTAATTGTTGTTGTTGTTGTTGTTGTTGTTGTTTGCAGGTAAAATTCTGGTCTCAGCAAATATCCTTTTGGCTCATTGGAATAATTATCATCACATCCATCAGAGGACTCCTAATCACACTCACCAGGGTAAGTTGTTGTCACAATGTGTTCAAGCCCAGCCTCTCTCTCTCTCTGTCTCTCTCTCTCTCCTGTCTCACATCAACGCATTCAATCAGTTCAACTAATCAATAGAATTCATTATTGATGATTCATCAAACAAATGGGTTGTTTTCTAGGATGCTGTTCAGCCATTACTCACAACACACACACACATAAAATGTGACTAAATGTAGCCGCACAATACAGCTACAGGCAAGGATTGGGAGAAGGTACTTCTCTTTTGGTGTGTCAGTCATAATCTAAGCTTTTGTTTAGAGCACCCCAAATCCCTTTGTTTGACTTCATTTTAGGGATCTTTTTTTTTTCCTTCCATTATTTTTTATTTTTGATTTCACCATTTTACTTGATGTAAAACCCCAGCACCATTGTATTTTGGCTCCTTCTGTAAGCCCAGCATTTGGGCCCCTTGTCACAAATAAAATAAATTACTACAATTATTGTTAGGATGGTGGACTGGCAGAAGCGTTGGATCCACAAAAGAAAGTTAAACAAACAAAGGATTTTGGGTACCACATACATATGACTCTAGAATGCTCTGATGTACCAAACACAAGTACCTTTTCCCAATTCTTACTGTCAACCTGTACCTGTATTTGTGGGTATATTTAACCACACCACAATGCCTTTGGGTATTTGTTCCAGCAACTTATGTTCCGAATTCAGATCCTGCTAGTGTCTATTTTGTTTCTGCATTGTTTTGAGGGCAATTAAATAAAATACCAGTCACATACTGGGGTTGATGTAACTGATTCGCCCCACCCTTTACCTCAAAATTGCTAGCCTTGTGCCTACATCAGAAACCTTTCCAAATGTGCCATGCTGACAGAATTGTTCAGACAAAATGCTTAGCGGCAATTTGTCCATCTTTGCATTCTTTCATCCTTTCAGGATTGATAAAATTGATACCAGTCATGCACTTGGGTTGGTGTAATTGAGTAACACTGTCTCTAAAATTTGGGGCCTTGTGCCTAGAGTAGAAAGGATTATTATTCTTGTTGTTATTATTGTTGTTCTTGCTTCTATTGTACAGTTTTTCTATGCGATTGCCAGCAGTAAATCTTCCAATATAATAGTCCTGTGTTTGGCTCAAATAATGGTAAGTTCATTTTCATGCTGTCTTTATATACAGATACACACCCACACATGTATACACTCACAACAGTTTTCAACTCACATTATATACCTATCACACACACACAACCACCAGCAGGCTTTTTGTTCAGCTTCTGTTTACCAAATCCACTCTCAAGTCCTTGTCAGTCTTGCTATTTGGTACAAGATGCTTGCTTGTCTGGTACATAATTGAACCTGAAGCCATCTGGTTGGGAACCAGATTTCTTAACCACAAATGCGTGCTCACACCCATGTCTGTAGCAACATGAAAGAATCCATTCCAGATCAATATGGTTTTCTGATTTTTAAATCTCTTAATATCTTTGGAGACTGACTACCATGACAGAATGTACAAACCAACAAGAGAGCACTCAAATATCTACTAATCTTGCTAGAAATAGCAGCCAATTCTCATTCAAATCACATCCCAACATCGTACAAAAGATGTAGAAAATACACCTTAGATGATGTAGTCCTAAATAAAAGTAGTTTTGAAAAAAATAACTAAATGGTCATGGGTGGAATGTCTTTGAAGCTATACAACTATAAAGACAGCCCAAATAATATATGGACTACCACTATTCTCAATAAGTTCATAATGATGTTGTATGTTTTGCTTCATTCTAGGGAATGTATTTTGTGTCTTCTGTGCTTCTAATGAGAATGAATATGCCAGTAGAATATCGGTAAGTTCCATGTGAAAGGGCAGACTTTATTCTTTCCTCTTTACGCTTTGAGGTTAACTTCACTTTGCGAAATTTTATATTTTGTGCCTATTTTAGAAGATTTTTTTTTTTTTTTGTCACTTATTTAGGGATGTGGGAGAAACAAGAAGAGAAATGTGAGAGGAACAAAGTCTGTAAAGGGGGAGTGATCAGTTCTGTGAATTAGGGGTACCCAGATGAGTAAAGTGATCAGATCTGTGAATTAGGGGTAGCCAGATGAGTAAAGTGATCAGATCTGTGAATTAGGGGTAGCCAGATGAGTCAAGTGATCAGATCTGTGAATTAGGGGTAGCCAGATGAGTCAAGTGATCAGATCTGTGAATTAGGGATAGCCAGATGAGTCAAGTGATCAGATCTGTGAATTAGGGGTCGCCAGATGAGTCAAGTGGGAGGAATAGAATCCTGCTTCGTTCTCTCTGTTCTGTGTTCAAATTCTACCGGGATCAGTTGTTGTCTTTCACTCTGTCTGAAATTATTAAATACCAGTCATGTACTGGGGTACCTATAATCAACTGTAGCCCAACCCTTTTATGTCAGATTTAGAAATGGTTATTTTTATAATTTAGTTTCCGTTTCTTTAATTCCAGATCAATTATAACGCAAGTTCTTGGAGAATTACAGTTCAGTTTTTACCATCGCTGGTTCGAATTTATCTTTCTAGTGAGTGCCCTCTCCAGTATTGGTTTTCTCTACATTGCTCACCAACAGGCACCAGAAAAGAACCTTTTATGATTTTCGTTCATAAACTATTTAAAAACATCTCACTTTTTTTTTTTTTTTTAACACAAGAAATATTCTCATATTTTCTTCTTTCAGATGCTATAGACATTGGGTTGTTCCCCTTAGCATTTGACAAACGTCTAAGATCATATACTCCCCCCCCCCCCCCAATTTCCTGCGTCTTTCATCCCTGCTTTATTATGTAAATATTCAAGGCTATCTTTCTTTAGAAATTAAAAGTTTGTTTCCTCCTCCTCCTCTACTTTTTCCAATGCTGCATCAACCATCACCATTAATGGTGCATGAAATCTCTTGGACCAAACCATGTCCGTTCCTTGTTAAGAGTCATTTATATAAAATCTTTTCTCCATCTCTCATCGTTGTTACTTTAAACAAGAGACCATTTCATGTTCCGTCTCTTTTGTATTGTCCACAATAAACTGCTGACCATGACTGGAAATGCTTGTCTCGTTATGTTAGGTGTTATTGTACAGGACATTAACACTGACCATTATGGTACAGTCCCCAGTCAGGTTGACTACAGTGTGTCTCCTGCGTGGTAAGAAGTTTGCTTCTCAACCACGTGGTTCTGGATTCTTCTATAGCCTTGGGCCAACCAAAGCTGCGTGAGTGAAAGAAGCCATCGTACATATATCTGAGTGTTTGTTTGTCCTGTACCACTGCTTAACAACCAGTGTCGGTGTGTTTGCGTCCCCATGACTCAGAGGTTCAGCAAAAGAGACCGATAGAATAAATATCAGGCTTAAAACAAAGTTAGTACTGGGGTTAATTCATTTGACTAAAATTCCTGAAGGTAATGCCCCAGCATGACCGCAGTCCAATGACTGAAACAAGTAAAACAAAAGATTCTGACCACTTCTTGTCCAGTCGACAGTAAACTTGACCTTTGTGGAAACGGTATGGTCCAAATTTGTTGGTGTTATGTACAAGTTATTAACACTGACCACCACAATACAAGACATTAACCCTATTGGACGTAAAATGTTGACCATGGCAGAAATGGCACTTCATGTTAGATGTTAGTTATGTACTGGTTGTTAACACTGACCGCTACAGGACAGTCCACATTGAATTAGCAGAATTTTAGACAATATCTTTCATTGGCACCATGTAAAAAAGGTGCCACATCAGAAGAACCCAGTAGACTTGGTTCACTCTGTAAAGTGGTTGGCGTTAGGAAGGGCATCCAGCTGTAGAAACCATACTAAAATGGACAATTGGGGCCTGGTGCAGGTCTCTGGTTTGTCCAACCCATGCCAGTATGGAAAATGGATGTTAAATGATGATGATTCAGTCTACATTCACTTTTTTTTCCATGCTGGCATGAGTTAAACAAATGTATGTTGAGACATTATTGCACAGCTGGATGCCCTTCCAGTCATTAAACCTTAGTTGTTTCTCAAGCAAGGGACGGTTTTATGATTCCACTTGTCTGCCAAAATGCTGAGCTGCAGGATAATTCATTTGCAAGGAATGTCAAAAAGTTTCCTTTTTTTCACTCAAGATTTTTTTGTGTGAAGTCACAAAATGTGAACATTTTCAAAGATACACACACACACACACACACAACACACACATACATATGCACCATGTTAAGAGCACGCAGAAAACTCTGTAAGTGGCTGGCATTAGGAAAGATATCCAGCTGGAGAAAGCATACCAAAATAGATAATTGGAGCCAACTGGCCAGCTCCTGTGAAACGATCCAACCCATGCCAGCATGGAAAACAGGCACTAAATGATGATGATGACAATGGGCTTCTATGTAATTTCCAAATACTAATTCTACATACAAGACATTGATGGAACCAAGTTTACGATAGAAGACATTTGGCCAAAGTACCATGCAGTGGGATAGATCTCAAAACCATTTGGTAACAAACCAATCTTTGTATCCACACAACCACTTTGCAGTATTTGTTGTGACTTTCTGCATTCTGGGTTCAAATTCTGCCAAGATCAACATTGTTATTTATTCTATCAGGGGGTCGATAGAATATAGTAACTAGTCCAGGATAGTGGATTGATAGAGCGTCGGACTTGATACTTTGTGGTGTCTATTCCAGTTCTGTGTGTTTTAGGTTCAAATTCTGCTTCCTGTCACCAGAGAGTCCAAGAATAAGGAAGTGTAACATTTGTGTCAGGACTTGTGACTGACGAAGAGTATCAGGAATGGAAAGATCAGTTGCCATGACTACCATGGAAGAAACAATCATCACCATCGTCATCATATTAATTTCAAATTTTAGCACAAGGCCAGCATTTGCTGGAAGGGTGCCAGTTGATCACATCACTCCCAGTGTTCAACAAGAGCTTGTTTAATTGAACCCCAAAAGGATGAAAGGTGAAGTCGACCTCAGTGGAATTTGAACTAGGAACATAAAGACTGACGAAATGCTGCCGAGCATTTTCTCTTGTCTGGCTAACGATTCTGTCAGCTTGTTGCCGTCATCATATTAAGGTTGAAATTTATTGATGCAGATTTTCTATGGGCAGATTCACTTCCTGTTGTTAACCCTCACCTTGTTTCCAGGTAAAATAATTCGGCAAAAGACACCAATGGAATAAGTTCTATGCTTACAAAGAATAAGTCTTGGGGTCGATTTGTTCGACTAAAGGCGGTGCTCCAGCATGGTCGCAGTCCAGTGACTGAAACAAGGAAAAGAGTATATATATATATATATATGTGACGGACTTTTTCCAGTTCCCATCTACCAAGTTATTGAACCCAGGATCACATGCTTATGAAGTAATCTTCCTAACCACAGAACCACGTCTGTTAGGTGAGTCACATTACTTGTTTTTTTTCTTCTTTTTTCTTTGCATTTTCTAACCGAAAGTGAGGGGCAGTGCCCACAAAACTTCATAGGGCCCCTGGGGCTGAAGGAAAGGAGTGGGGAAAGTATCCTAATAACAGAAAATCCAGCCCAAATGTTTGCAACACAGTGCCCCCCCCCCCCACTAGGTGCCTGGTGGTGATATTAAACCGGCTGAGGGATTAAGTCCATCACCCAAATAGACTATGGCAGGATTTGAACTCAGAATGCAAAGTGTCAGAATGAATACCACAAGGCATCTGGTTTGATGTTTTACATTATCCTGAAGTAGGATTTTTTCTTTTTTTCTTTTTGACCCTTGAAAGAACGAAAGGGACAAAGTGGGCCTTGGCAGGATTAGAACTCATGAGTGTTAGACAGCATCCTTTAAGATATTTATTCAGACTCTGTGCTCTAACAGCTCTGCCAATTCACAGCCTTAATTAATTAATTGCTCTCAGTGATTGGCAAAGTTGTTAGTTAATTATTGACATGGCAAAGCCAAGCCTAACAGGAACTGGTTGACTCTTAAATTGAGAGAGAGGGCGGGGTCTCATAGAACCTACTTTACACATGTTTCCTTCAAAATTCTTTCACATCCAGGAAGTTATACATTTTTGGAATAGTGACGTTAAGTAGCAACACTAGACTGAAACAACACTTGGTACCTCACAGAATAGTTTAAAGACGGATGTCACGATATATGACGGAACTAAGCGAACTGGATTAAGAGACTGGTGTTGTACTTTAGTGATGGAGACCATGGAGACAAAGGACCAATTGAAACTGAATAAATTTAGATTGGTTCCAGATTTTGGCACAAGGCCAGCGAGAGTTGGTGGGGGAGCGATGTGTCAGTCCATTACCTGACCCTGGTGCTCGGTACTTATTTTATCAACCCTGAAAGGAGAAAGGCGAAGTTGAACTCAGAATGTAAAGACTGACGAAATGCTGCCGAGCATTTCTGCCCAACATGCTAACAATTCTGCCAGCTTGCCCCCACCTTAATAATAATAATAATAATAATAATAATAATCGTTTCTACTATGGGCACAAGGACAGTAATTTGGAGGAGGTGGCAGGCAGTCGATTACATCAACTCCAGTATTTAAGTGCTACTTATTATATCGACCCCAAAAGGATGACGATTAGATAGTAAAATGGTCCAGTTTTTTTTTTTTTAAACTTGTTTCAGTCACTAGGTTGCTGCCATGCTGGAGTACCACCTTGAAGAACTTTTAATTATTATTAAGTACCCACACTCTAAAGGGTTGTAATCATTTCTCCCTAAGTCAGCCCTGTTTGAACTGGCCTATAATTCTAAGGTATTCCAGCTATGACCATCCTGCTTGTTTTTGCAGACAATGTATATCTAGGACTACACTAAAAATATGTTCCTTTTTTTTATTGTTGCTGTTGTTGTTATTTTAAGACTTGCAATGGGATTTGAAAATTATATGGCTGGTATTTCTAGCATCCATGTAGAGGCTTCCTCGTTGAAGACAACCAAAACAAACTGAGGAAAAAAATGTGAACAAAATAAAGAAAAGAATTTTTCTTTTTTTTAATAACTTTTAATTAGCATTTTAATTTCTGTACAGAAATAAAATTTTAGCAGTTTTAAATTTACAAGATATCAGAAAATGTACAAAAAAGATAAATTATTAATTAGTTAATCAGGCATGAAGCCATTCTTTTAAACATTTTCGCAAGGCAAGAAGAATTGAGTTTCTTGCCCAAGGGCACAAACATACACTGCTGTTAGCAAGATACGAACCCAATAAGTTAATTAGCCTTAATTCATTAACCCACTGGGATTACGTGCCTCATAATTAGAATTTTCTTTTACTCTTTTGTTTTTGTTGTTGCATTGTCAAAAATTCTACTTTTTAGAGTGGAAGTGATGCAATGACATTCATGCCTCTCCCAAGGGTTTTGTGACACAAATAGTTGCTGTTTGAGAACCAGCAAAAAACTGTTGTCACAATAATGTTTTCCCAATGTGGGTGAAATTAAAAAAGAATCGGGCAGTGGCTAAAAATCTGTGTGAATAAGTGAAAGTTATTAAAGTTAACAGCAAAACTGAATGACCTGTGGCCAGTCTGGAGCAAGTGAATGTAGAAGAGAAGAATTAGAGTGGATACAGAGAGAAAGAGAGGATTAATTTAATCCCAATGATTACATTGTATGATACTCTTTATTCCTGTGTAATTTTATCTTTAATCTCTTAATTAGGGAAAAAGGGAGTGCCAATGGCACTTTTTAGGTGAGAGACTGGTGAGAGAGAAGTAGGGGTCGGGAGACATGGTCAGAATGTTTACAAGATAGTGGACCCCGCTAAAGGTATGGGGGCGGGAGACGTGGTCAGAATGTTTACAAGATAGTGGACCCTGCTAAAGGTACTCAAGATGGCAGTGGTGGAGGTGATGTTAAACTGGACGAGTTAAGTCTATCACCTAAATTGGTTGTTGTGGGATCTGAAGAGCTGGATCAAATACAACAAGGCATCTCATCTGATATGTAAACAATTCTGTCAGTGCATCACTTTAGACTGGTTCTTTGTGGGTCATCTCACTGCCAACCACACTTCTCCCAAAGATGGAAGGCAAAATTGTACCTCAACAGGATTTGAACTCAGAATTTCCAGTGTCAGAATCAAATCAATGCCACAAGTTGTCTCGCATATTAACAACCTAATTAACCCTCATTACCATATTTGATTAACCCTTGTCACCATATTTCTCTTAAAATACCTTACAGCTTTAGTTATTTAAATTATTTTTGAAAATAATTAAAATAACTTATTTAAATTATTTTTGAAAATAATTAAAATAACTGTCATTATTAACCCTGTTGAATCCATGAGAATGCTTTCGCAGACTCAGTTTCATTTGATTCGAGTGTCCTTGAAAGAAGCTAAAGCAGGTGGAGACCACATGGGTTTTGTGTTCGCAGCTGCAAATAACAATGTTTCTGCCAATGAGCAAAGCTGTAAACAGAAAACCATGGGGTCCCTGGTTGTGTTTGCATCTCCTGGATGCAGACTCAATTGTACCCACATCTGTTACAGCAGAGTTGTGGCTTGAAAGGGTTAAGCTGGCATTTGGAACATAAATTAATATGAAAGGTTTTTATCTAGATCGTTTTAAAACAGGAATTTCGTATTACTGAACCAGAGACACTTTCAAGTGGGTTGTTATCAAAAAGGTTAAGATAAATATAATGGAAAAGTCTAGAAGTGATATCATGTCTAGGCTATTTCTGTTGTAATATACTGCCTTTCATCATCATCATTTACTGTCCGTTGTCCATGCTGGCATGGGTTGGACGGTTTGACCAGGGCTGGCAAGGCTGGAAGGCTGCACCAGACTCCAGTCTGTATTGGTATGGTTTCTACAGCTGGATGTCCTTCCTAATGCCAGCCACTCTGAGAGTGTAATGGTGCTTTTATGTGCCATTTGCGTGAGACCGGTATCTGCCACAACTGTGGTTTTACTTGGCTTGATGGGTCTTCCTCTCAAGTACAGCATAATGCCAAATGGACTTGGTCACAGCCTCTGTGAGGCCCAACGCTCGAAGCCCAGCATAATGGCAAATGGACTTGGTCACAGCCTCCATGAGGCCCAACGTTCGAAAGGGGCTTTTGCATGCCTTTGTTTTAATTAATTTTGAAATTAATGAAGAATTTAGTAAAATCACTTGGGTCATTACTTAGTTGGTGTTTGGAATATAAATTAACCTAAAATTTTGATGGGACCTCTTAATTTAGATCCCTTTAACTCCTTTAATTACTATATTTCTGTTAAAATACACTGCCTTTGTTTTAATTAATTTTGAAATTAACGAAGAATTTAGTCAATAACTTTTGTCATTATAAAGCTGGTGTTAGCAATGAATAAATATGAAACGTTGACAGAAGGTTTTAATGAAGACCTGCTTAAAACAGAAAGTTTGCATTGAAGAACCAAGGGTGGGGGTGGGAACAAAGAGGTTAGTAGCCAGTCACAATAAAATGAGTAATAAATTCACAGCATATGACGTGAAGTTATGACAGTCGGACAAGTCTATCACAGCTGGTGTGTTCATGTACAAAGACTGACATGTTTATCGTTTGAGACAAAAGCTTAAAGACTTTCTAGGTTAGGTGACCTTTCTTCTAACTGCAGTTTTAGGGTCAACACATTACAAACTGTGAGACTTGTTGATGTATTAAACCTTTTTTTCATGAGACCAGTTAGGGTGCTACCAAGCAGACAGATTGCTAGTGGAGTTGGGTGGGGGGTTTGTGGTAGTTATGGTAATTACTTAAGATCAATCACCCTGCAAGTGGTGAAGGTCATTAAGAAATTAACCACAATTACAAACCCATACAAAGTCGTTATCATCATCATTTAACATGAGGTGGTGAGCTGGCAGAATCGTTAGCACGCTGGATGAAATGCTTAGCGCTATTTCACCTGTCACTACGATCTGAGTTCCAATTCCACCGAGGTCGACTTTGCCTTTCATCTTTTGGGAGTCGATAAATTAAGTGCCAGTGAAACAATGGTGGGATCAATGTAATCGACTAGTTCCCTCTCCAAAGATTTCAGGCTTTGTGTCTAGAGTAGAAAGGATGATTATCATTTCACATCCATTTTCCATGCTGGTATGGGTTGGACGGTTTGACAGGAGCTGGCATGGTTGGAGAGCTGCATCAGGTTCCAATTGTCAGTTTTGGCATGGTTTCTATGACCAGACGCTCTTCCTAATGCCAACCACCTTATTAAAACAAATATTTTTAATTAAACTTAACAAGTTGCCCCCCACCATCACTAGCACCCCCACAAAAAAAAAACTGCTTGAGAAACAGTGGGTTAATTTTAATTGAAATTTCAAGAATCTTGTTTGATTTTTGTCTAATAAATTTCTTCCATAAAATATTATTTCAAAAATTTGGTAGAAGGGAATTAGGAATTGACGGTTTGTTTTTAGCATCCATGACCCTTTGTGTCACATTTTCTCAGAACATAGCCCTACATACCATGTCCGCTAAAAAGAAGATAAACATAGAAATAATAATAATCCTCATTTAGACACAAGACCAGCACTTTGAGGGGAGGGGCTGAGTTGATACCATCAACCTTCGTACTTGACCGGTACTTTATTTTATTGACCCCACAACAAGCTAAGGGGCGAAACGCATGTGACCCTGAGATACATGCTGACGATATATGGAAGCATTCCCAGCATTGCAATAGATTTAGAAGAATTTGCAAAACCCGAGTGGTTCCAACAGTTTCTGCCAGGGGCAAAGCATCTCTGATGTTTAATTTCACTTTGACTATGAAAATACTGCAAAACATTTGGTTCAACATTACCATGACAACACTTCTCTCTTGTAATGATACAGTTTTTAATTTAGGCCCCAAGGTCAGCAATTTGACAGGGAAGGTAACACTCATCTCAGTGCCTGACCCCCAGAAGAATTGAAAGTTAAAGCTGACCTTGGTGGGATTTGAACTCAGAACAAAGCTAGAAGGAATGGCACAAAGTGTTTTTTCTGATGCTCTGCTAATCCATTAACTTCTAATAATGATAATTTTTTCTACAGTAAGCACAAAGCCTGAAATTTTAGGGGACTGGTTAATTGATTACATCGTCTCCCACCATCTCTTGACAACCGGTGTCGGTGTATTTATGTCCCCATAACTTAGCAGTTTGGCAAAAAGTAACCGACAAATAAGTACCAGGCTTTAAAAGACGAAAGAAGTGCTGGTGTCTGATTCATTCAACTAAAAATTCTTCAAGGTAGTACCCCAGCATGGCCGCAGTCTAATGACTGAAACAAGTAAAAAAACAGTTGCCTGTGTTATTTATACAAATATATTTAAGCAAAGACAGAGATGTCAGCTGTAATAACTGTCATGAAGGGAACAGTGAGGTGACAGGGATGAGATTTTGTTAATATGTATAACATTGAAATGTCAAAACAGCTCAAACATTCCTCACTGAAATCAGAAATCCCATCACTGTCTGTTGCTGTAACTGAAGTTTATAAAGAAATTAGTTTTATGTTCAAATTCAAATAATGAAGAAAAAAAAAAAAAAAGAATATTTTCTGATGTAATACATAATCTATGTAATTTCAGTGGTGTAAGCTGTGTGTGTGTGTGTGTAGTCTATTTTGTTTTTAGAAGGGCAGGCATAACAATTTACTTCAAAATCTGTGCTTAATAGCTTTTGTTAGAGTAAAGCACATTCAGTTTTACAAGCCATATATGTCTGTCTACCTATATCTATATATCTCATCATCAACATCATTTAACGTCCATTTTCCATGCTGGCAAGCCAGATAGCTGCACCAGGCTCCATTTTTAATTTTGGCATGGTTTCTACAGCTGGATGCCCTTCCTAATGCCAGCCACTTCGCAGGGTGGACTGAGTGCCTTGGGTCATCTTATGGATGGCAAAATGAGGCTGCAAAGCTGGTGTTGTATAAAGAGTCATGTATTATTACACACATCCATACTTTGGGATCAAATGTGAGACCTGGTGATAGTAAAGCAAACACTTTAACTGTCTGATCATCATGTCTGTTCAGTGTTTTGGGCCAGGGCCTTTCATCACAGCTTCAAGTCAACCTATGCCTCTATATAGAAAGAAACTGTGAGGAAGCCTATCATATGGATTGTATTAGAAATTTAAAAGGTCCAGCCTTGTTGTATACTAAGTCTGTCTGAAAATTACACCAAGGGTATGTATATGTCTGTGGAATACTCAACCATTTACATATACAACAAGGATCCATTCACTATTTTATCTTTAATATATTCTACACATAATCTGAGTGGCCAATAATCTTGTACAAATAAAATATGCGCGCGCGCGCACACACAGATCAAAAGAAAACATTTAACAACATAATTAGTTTCAGGTGAGATCATTAAAAATCTCAGCAAACAATGGATTAGTGGAAAGAGAAGAGGTTTAAGATATGAGATACTGATTCTCTCTTTACAGAAATACCAATATGTCACCATACTGGAAATGGTAAATTGATAAAATAGTTATATCATACACACGCACATATAAAGCTGTATGCATATGTGTGTGTATAAGTGAGTGTGTGTGTGTGTATTTGAGTAAATGTTAAAATAATGCTATTATTTCGAAGCTAGTTAAGGTGGCAGAAACATTAGCATGCTGGACATTTTTACGTTCTGAGCTCAACTTTGCCTTTCATCCTTTCGAGATCAATAAAACAGGAACCAATCAAGTGCTGGGTCAACTTCCCCCTCCCCTCAAAAACTGCTGGCACTGTGCCGAAATTTGAAACCGTTACGTTAGAGCTAGTTCAGGCAACGAGCTGATAGAATGGTCAGCATGTCAGACCCAATGCTTAGCAGTATTTTTTTTACAGCTATTTACATTTTCAGTTCAAATCCTGCCAAAATAAACTTTGCCTTTCGTCCTTTTGGGACTGATAAAGGTTACCATGACAACCAATGTTATTTGATACAGTTCTATATTTAAGAGATGAGGAATTATGTAAATTATTTACATTTGATGGATATTTGTCCTCATCTTGTTTGTTGTTAACACAACATTTCGGCTGATATACCCTCCAGCCTTCTTCAGGTGTTTTGGGGAAATTTCTAACCTGGGTTCTCATTCCTAAGGTATTTTTCGATATTATTATTATTATTATTATTCAGGTCACTACCTGGAATCAAACTTGGAATCTTGGGGTTAGTGGCCAGCACTCTTAAACACTACACCACTATGCCCACAGGCATAGTGGTCAAGAGTACGGGCTACTAACCCCTAGATTCTGAGTTCGATTCCCGAATAATAATAATTATATCGAAAAATACCTTAGGAACGAGAACCCAGGTTTGCAATTTCCCCAAGACACCTGGTGAAGGCTGGAGAGTATATCAGCCGAAATGTTGTGTTAACAACAAACAAGATGAGGACAAATATCTGTCGAATGTAAATAATGTTATTTGTTATTTAAGTATGATTTTGAAAGCTGAGCCAAAAGAGAGGAGTTCCAACTAGATATTCTCCAAGTCCCCAATGTCCAAGAGGTTAGAAAATATCAGTAGAAGGGTACCCAAGGGTCTTGACCTAGATGTGGCCTGGTCTCCATACAGTGTAAGAAGTTAAGGGTCGAAACGCTTGCCTGAGTTGGGTAGGGTTCTTCTCTCAAGACAGTCCCTTACTCCCTAACAACAGTCAACAGCTAAAGTCGATGTAATACGGGAGATCCTTCCTCTCCAAATTACTGACCTTGGGTCAAAATAAGAAAGAATTATTTAAAAACTAGTTTAAGAAGAACAGAACATTTGACTGACCGGAATATTTTATTGTAAAATTCAAGTTGAGTAGGATCTAGTTTCATTTATTATCCTATTCCACTAATTGGGTGATATAACGAGCTTATTATGACAAGAATTTGAAATCCTAGTCAACTTGAACTTATCTAT